>NC_056726.1:934783801-934841301 GCF_019279795.1 Protopterus annectens
CATACCCATTAACTGTGCAGAGCAACACTGCTTGACAAGATGTAAGCCAACGTAGTGTGTGTTTTGTAACAAAAAGCATGTATATCACTGTGGCAAATAGTTGGTGGTGGAAGTAATGGCATAAGAATGGACACGTGGGTTCCAGAGCCCACCACTTGCAGGACACTCAGGTTAACATGTATTGTAGCAAGCTGAAATGCCACAGGTGTGTAATAGGCTTACCTGCAATTTCACCCTATATATACCCCCCAAATGTAAAGCTGTGTCCATATGTGGCACCTGTGTGTGTTGTAGCAAGGCAGAACAGTGCAGCTGTGCAGGAAGGAGAGTTAAAGATTGTGGACCTGATGTCTGAATAGGTATGTATATGTATGTATATACATATATATATATATATATATATATATATATATATATATATATATATATATATATATATATATATATATATATATATATATATATATATATAAATATATGTATAAAAAGGAAATATATGTATATATATATATATATATATATATATATATATATATATATATATATATATACACACACATATATATATATTTATATTTGTATTCCGGGAGTGTCCGACTGGACATAGGTCCATTTTCAGCAGAGGCCCAGGGAGAAAAGCTCCACAGTTAAAATAAACAGATAGTAGTTATATCGGATTACATAGCAATTAACAATTTACATAGCAATTACTTACAACATAGTTACAGATGAAGAACATAGTACATCAGTAGACAACTAGAATCTTTATCTGTGAAGTACATAACAGACATTAACAAATGTTACAATAAGAAGTTCCTGCTGTATAATAAGTACTAGGCTTATGAGCATCTGAGCTTGCTATAATCAAGGTAGTTAGTGGAGTGGAAAAAAAGGTAGCGGTTGGATGGGGTGGGTGATATTAGAGTGGGAGGGCATAGCCAGCATGTTTTTAGGTGCGTTTTTAGTAAAGTTTTGATGTGGGTGCATGATGGTATGGAGGTAATTGTGAGTGGGAGGAAGTTCCATAATTTAGATAAACACATTTGGCTATGGTGCAAGAGAATAGTGCTTCACCAGCAGAATTATTGGTTTAGTGATCTGCAAGTGATTTTTGTTGCTGGATCTTATTGGTCTGGTGGTGCAATAGGGTTGGAGTAGATTCTGGAGGGATGGGACATTTAGTGGATGGTTTACTAGTTTGTGGGCGAGTGAGAATTGATACCATTGAAGGAGGTGAGGGAGTTCAAGCTAGCCCAGTTGAGCAAGTGAGAGACAGTGGTGACTACGGTAGGATGCCCCTGTGGCGAATTTGGCGATTTTGTTGTAGCAGGTCTCTAGCTTGTTTAGATCGCATTGCCTTAGGTTGGTATATATTGGAGAGGCATAAAGTAGGGTGGAGATAAGGTGGGAATTTGCCACTGAAATCTTTGCTGCTTTGGTGAGGAGTTGCTTATTTCTGTATAACGCTCCTAGTTTTTTGTGGACTTTTTTATGGTCATGGATATGTGAATGTCAAATTTTAGTTTATTGTCTATTTCCACTCCTAGCAATTTGGTGTGTTCAGTTGGGTATATAGTGGTGTTGTCTTTTGTGGTGATGTTAAAGTGAGAGTTGTTTTGAGTATGTTTGGTGGGTTGGAAGATGAGTAGTTCAGTTTTGTTTGGGTGGAGTATTAACTGGGCATCGGATAAGCAAGTTTCAACAGAGGAAAAGGCTTCCTGTGTAACTTTTTGCAGTTTGGGTAGTGACTGGGCTGAGCAGATGATGGTTGAGTCATCTGCGTATTGTATGAGTGTGCCATGTTTGGTAGCAGAGGCTAGATTATTGGTGAAAACAGAGAAGAGTATATGTGTTCAGATATACAGATACCCATATGTAGACATATATATATAAACACATATATACAACATAAAATATATCTACACACATTTTTATATATATATATATATATATATATATATATATATATATATATATATATATAATATATATATATATATATATTGTGTCTGTCTACATATATACAAACACACACACACACAGACACACATATGTATGTAAATACATGTCCCCTATATTACCAACACAGTGCTGCATGCTATGTGTGAGGGAACATCACACATAACAATACACACAGATATATACAGCTGTAATTGTGTGCAACATGGACGGTTATGTCACATGTGAACCCCTTGTTGGGACCACATTGACCTTGTCTGTGAAGTAGGGAACGGGGAATATGGGGAAGGATAGCAGGTATATTTGTGGAGGTAGTTCGGGTTGGTAGATATAGATGACAGCCTACAGGGCTGGTATATGACACATGTGGTGGGTAAACACTCTGGATAGTGTGTGTGGTCTGTGATGTGGAAGCCCCATGAGACCCCATATAGAAACAATCGGAACAAGGCACCCACCTATTGCTAGTCACAACAGCAGTTTCACGGCCCTGAAGGTGCCTGGCCTGGAGGCTGAGCAGGAGGGGTATGTGGCCCCTTTGATTGTCTACTGAGGGCCTCAAGGTTCTGTAGCACATCCCACAAGTTTCTGTGTAACCCCCTATGGATCATGTATGTGTGTGCCCCGGTGGGGGGGGGCACCATCCCCTGAGGTGGTTCCACCTGAAGGTAGTGTTGGACCAGTAGATGAGGAGGCCCCAAGGTGGGACCCACATGTGATGTGGCTTGGTAACATGGCCAGATGAGGTGGGAGAGGTGGTTCTGCTGGCAACTATTCCCTAAACATGCTATTGTGTCACTGTTATAGAACATATGTGGGTAGTAATAGTCCACACAATCCCAGAACATGTCCAACAGCATGCATAGATATCCCCAATAACACAGAATGACAGATGTGCAGCAATCACATAGCAAGCATACCACATGCATATATGGAACCACAGTGGCCCTGACAATGGCATGCAGATGAAATAGTCCATAACAGGCTAGTAATGATAGTGTCCCCACAGGGAACATGGCTACAAACACAGAGCACAAAGTGTGGTACAATACAATATATGTACCAATCGTAGGTACGCTGTAGCCATACCTACTGAGTTGTGTGAACAGTTTGTTGTCACTGATATGGTGGGGGAGAGACAGAGATGTGTATTAAGAACTATGGTAACCTTGCTGTATGAGTTGCTTAGACCTGTTTCCATCTTTATGTCTTTCAGGCAAGATGTCCCACTGCCAGTTACCAGTCTATTCAGTGGCAGAAAATGAGGTCATTCTTAACCACCTGACACAGCACTGTCAGGTTCTCTTCAGCAGGACAGCCCATGAGCAGCAGGAGCGGACCGCCCTTTAGAACAATCTAGTCCGCAGGGTCAATGATGTTGGCATGCATAACAGCAGTAATGAGCAGGTCCAGCATCACTGTAATGACCTGCTTCACAATGCCCGTCTGTGTGCTGCTGCAGTCTGGGGGGATCACCTCGCAACAGGCCATCCATCCCCCCATGTTTTGAGGAGCTCCTCGCCAGCTTCATGGCACCTGCCCCCCCCCCCACAAAAGCCACAACTGGCAGAGACCATTGTGGAGGTGAATGCTACCCACACACCAGCTGAGCAGCATGCAGGTAATGCCACAGGGCACATCAGTAGACCACTATTGCATCTACATCTGCATCTGTACAGGTAAATCATGCATATGTGAGATGTCAGATATATATAGTAGTAATAAACAGATGTGCATAAGCTGTAGTATTGTGGACTTGTACTGTTGATGTACTATAATACTGCACCCACCCCATATCAATGCCACAGCTGTGGCCACTGACATCACATCTCAAACACTCTTATGTAGGTCCCTCTAGTATACCACCAAGGCAGCAGCCTGTAGCTGGTGAGTATGGTTTATGTTCATGCTTGCCAATACATTGGTCATGTAATGGCTATAGAAATTCCATGCACGCATCTAACACACCTACCCATAATGCATGCCATACATGTTCAAGTATTGTTGCTGTTAACTGCACTGCATCACAGTGGTGACCATGATGGGGAATCAGAAGGGTATGTCAGACACCTGCAAGATAACTAACATCCTGTCATTGCGAAATGTGTCCACAGGGATGAACATAATGATGGGACACATGGCCTAGAGTAGGGACATGTGTGAAACATCAGCCTTATACAGTGCTACAACAGTGTATATACCAGTATTACAATGGCAACTGTTACAGATCTACACTACGGCATATCATAATACTGTGGTCTACAACCCTTAACACCTGCAATGTAGTCCCAACATGAGCACTGAGTGTGTAATACAGAACCGTAGGTTAGGGCAGCAAATATGGGGAATACATACCTTCACAAAGACTGGAAGCATATGTGTGCACACATTCCAGAGAAAATATAGTGGAGGCAACTGTTGAGGTACTGTCCTAATGCATTTGTCATGGAAATGCACCATTCAGCAAGTACACGTCCCCAATGTCACACCACGTAGTGGTCAGCTGTCCAAGACATTTGGTCAGCAAAAATGCACACTTACCAGCAACAGAGGCAGGCGTGGCTTCCACACATCTTACATGACATGCCATGGGCCCCATACCCAACAGGTAGCACCCATGAGCTGCACATGTAGCCATACCTCACCATTGCATATGCCATGGCAAACAGTGCAGACAGTCATGTATGTGGCAACAATGTATTGAACAGGAATGATGTAGGAAATAAACAGATGGCCACCCAAGACAAATGCTGTAACATGTATCAAACTGGTCATGTGGGCTGCCCACTAACATGCCACAACACTGAGGGGGTAGCAGGAATGTCCAGCAAGTACTGGCTGTGTGGTACCCATGTCAGCAATTGCCTGGACTCTGCAAGTGTGTGGCCTATGGGTTAGGGTAAACAGATGTGACAGTTGTACCACAGGAAAGATCAGCCAGGCCTCTCTACAGGTAGTGTATGCACAACAGAAGAGGTCCCCAACAGTCATGTGTTGCAATGTGTACTGGTGTACCATGACCAGATTGGAAACCCACAGACAGTATTATGTAAGCTACAGGTGCTGCACAACCAATGCCTCACCCCACCTCATGCCCACCATCTCCATCTGTACAGTGCCAGCACAAATGTACATCTGTATGTTTGCCAGTCATTAGCTGGGACTAGGCTGTTCATGTGGTGTTCAGTGTTTGGGACACTGCAAACTGACACACATGTGTAGGCCAGAGTTGTCAAGCATCTGCAAAAAGGTGAAGATGGGGAGGGTGTGTCATCATGACACCAGTGCACTGCAGCAGGGATCCTAAGGATGCTAAGAGTGGCTGTATCTGCACAGAGTCAGGTTCAGGAACTGTGGCAGACGTTACCCTAACTCCACTGCAATAGTGATGGCAGTGTGTGAACTATAAGGGATGTGCACATGAGTAGACCTTGCAATTATGCAGAGTTGGGGGACATGTGTAGGGCAGTTTGACTATATACTGGCAAATGCAGATGGCCCATGCTAGTATACCCCTGCCAGGAATAGTGACTGCTGTAGTACACATAACAATAGGTGCAACAAACTGACATGATAAGGGTGTGCACACATATGCACCCATGGAGTGTATGTATCGTGGTCAGCATCTGCACACCTAACACATGTGTTAGATACTGCATGTGAATGTACAGGACATATGTCACATATCAGGCTCATGTAATGTTAATATATGCTGTGATATCATCCCATGGCATATCAAGGAAGAGTGCGTCATATCAATAAGGGTGTGTACACTCCCCATAGCCACAGTAAGGTTTGACGGTTGTCAGTTTAATCGTATCATACTGGACATACATGCACTGCTGATGTTGACATCTGTAAACCAGACATCAGGAATTCACAAATGACATTTGTCCACATATCATCCCAGGCATGTGTTTCTCAAACACATAGGGGCTGTGAGCATTAGAGCAAACATAAGTGACACAGTAATACACATTCAGTAATGTTATATATACCTGTGAGGTTTGGTGCACAGTACACAGCAGGGTACAGAACAGGTGCACAACAATACTGTGTACATGGGTGCAGTGTTTTCCAGGGGCAGGGGCATCACACACTAACACATCCCATGCATCACACACATGTATACTGTTGCTAGCATGGATTGACTATAGCTGCACTGCATGCTGTTGAGTAACATATGTTATGCATGTTGACAGATGGGTAATGGGAGGACTGTGTGTACTATCTTTGTGCAACCTCACCTGTAGGTGTGTGTGTGTGTGTGGGGGGGGGTATTTTGTCTGTAAGTGCAATCTGGTGGAGTGGAAGGGGGTTGATGCATGCAGGATGTGTGTGTGCATGTGTGTGTGTGCATGTGTGTGTGTGTGTGTGTGTGTGTGTGTGTGTGTGTGTGTGTGTGTGTGTGTGTGTGTGTTTGTACGGGTGTCCATGTATGCACATGTGTGATTGTGGGGTTGTTCATACGGCAGTACTTCCCTTTGGAATAGTGCAGTACATGGTCATGGACTGACACATGAGACACCAGGACTACTTGTCTGATATATAATCACAGGACAGCTGATAGTATAATAAGGTCTGTAGCATGGAACTGTGTATCTGTCTGTGCGTGTGTGTGTGTGTGTGTATGTGTGTGTGTGTGTGTGTGTGTGTGTGTGTGTGTGTGTGTGTGGGGGGGGGGGGGTTATTTTGTCTGTGAGTGCAATCTGGTGGAGTGGTAGGGGGTTGATGCATGCAGGATGTGTGTGTGCATGTGTGTGTGTGTGTTTGTGTGGGTGTCCATGTATGCACATGTGTGACTGTGGGGTTGTTCATATGCAGTACTTCCCTTTGGAATCGTGCAGTACATGGACATGGATATGGACTGACACATGAGACACCAGGAGTACTTGTCTGATATGTAATCACAGATCAGCTGATAGTATAATAAGGTCTGTAGCATGGAACATGCATTGAGAGGGAAACTAGACGCCAGGTATACCCTTAATATTGCAATCAGCAGAAAGGGGAACAACTACCCACATATGCAGCACTACATATGCATTGGGGAATTACTAGACAACACCAGGGAGTGCATCCATATATTACTGTTGTCCACATTATTAGTTGATTGAGCAGCAGATCTGGCATGTACTGAGCAATAGTTATGTATGACACTCCAGTGCATGACATTATGGGGTGAACATGGTAGCCCCTAACATATGGGGCACATGCTCACGATGTCCAGACATATCCTGGTTGAACATTGGATGGCAGCAGTGAGGCCATGTAAAACCTACTCCACTCAAGTCAAAGAGGTAATAGAGTAACAGGTCTTGTGTTGTGATCCCTCGCTAGGCATTTAGAGAAATGATATGTTAATGAGAGGTATTAATGAGTGTATGTTACCAAGTGTGATGCAGGATGGGGAACCTATGTGAATAAATGTGGGACTGTCTGTAAACTCACGGACAGGTAAGTATTATGGTGGAATTTCAGTGTGTGTGTGTGTGTGTGTGTGTGTGTGTGTGTGTGTGTGTGTGTGTGTGTGTGTGTGTATACTGTTATGCAATACTGTACAGGTCTTAAGGTGTGTTTCTTGTTTTCCCCCACAGGTGGTGAGGTGGGTCACGGTTCCTCCTGCATGCAATCTGATGTTGATGTCCATACAGACAACAAAGATGATAACAGGACTGTTGAGGCACAGGCAAGGTTGTCAGAGGCTGAAACTGCGCCATTGTTTGACATCCCCCTCTTAGCCACCCCAACCCCGCACACAGTTACAGTGTCTATACATACCCAATCACCAGTGGCCATAGCAGCGGGACAGTTGGCAGTTGGTGGCAATGCACAGGAGAGTGTGGTATTTATGCCTGTGTCTAGTCATAGCAGGCATAGCCAGATGTCCGGCAGGGGATCACATAGGCAGATGTACCTGGGTGCTCATAGTAGGGCCGCTGGTCATCATGCCCTTGGCAGAGGTGCCACAACTGGTACCACCAGGTGCATGTTTCAGACTGTCAAGGGGGCTCAGGCATGTATGGAACTGTACACCAGACAGGGCTTGAGGCTGCAGAGGGCTGCTCTCCCATCTGAAAGTGACAACTTCCATGAACTTGCTGGTGCCCTCTGTGATTATACCAAGGTCATGGATAGATGGTTGGGTGAGATGGTGGGCCACATCGACCGTGGTTTGTCCATGCTCAAAAATGTGGTGGAAGTGGGGTGACAGCTGCATGGATGAAGGCCAGCAACACCAACAGCTGGTGGTCGATGTGGACGTGCTAGGACACCAAGGTGCTCCCGTAGTGGCAGTATCAGCCCCATCACTGCAGGGGGGGGCGCTGTCCACACCACACCACAGCAGGCCACGTGCACATGGCCCTGGCCAGTCTCTGGAGGGACCTGGTTCCAGCGGACATCTGTCATCATCAGGGGAGAGTAACACATCAAGGCCTGTACCTGGACATGCCCATGGAACCCCTGGCCGGCACAGTCTCTGTGTCTGTGGCCGGAGGCGGTAAACTGCACACCCTGCCAGGTATGGTCTGCAGCTGTCCAAGAAACACCTGTATAGGGCAATCACATGGCAGAACTGTATGCATGCATACCCACACACTATACGAACACACCTAGGGCAACCCCATACCTACACACATCACATCACCACGCCCATTTCAACTAATTACACCCCTCACCCACACACAGCATATTATTGCTGGAACCTGTGTCTAACAGAGCTCTTTTCAAACTATCTGGAAATATACAGAGCTAAGCATATTTTCTTGGTTCTTCAGAATTGTGTACTGTAAATTGTTGCTGGACTAATTTTTATTCAGAGTTGTGCACTGTTATTTTTGATTCACTATATAGTTTTTCAGATCTCTGCTGAAAGTGTTTTGTCCCACCTCCCCCTATTTTCTGCTGTCTTAAGTTGGTATAACTGTTTTTTACAGCTTGTGTCATCTAACTACCTGAAGGATTGCTTGCATAATAATAGACCCTGTTAGTTAACAGCCTACATATCATTGCTGGAACCTGTGTCTAACAGAGTTCTTTTTAAACTATCTGAAAATATGCAGAGCTAAGTATATTTTTTGGTTCTTCAGAATTGTGTACTGTAAATTGTTGCTGGACTAATTTTATTCAGAGTTGTGTGTATAGTTTTTCATATCTCTGCTGAAAGTGTTTTGTCCCACCCACCCTGCTTATTTCTGGGTTGTTTAAATTTGGTGGCTTTTGCAGTTGCCCGCCCCACTGTAGATTTGATCTGGGACACTCCCCCCAGTCTCATCTCTTTACCACATTCTACCTAATACACTCCTTCTGCACTTGTTTTTAGTAATTTTTAATTTAATTGCATTTTTTAAAACTGTAGTTGGTCTAATATTGCTACATACTCAAGTGTGCTAGCTTACACTGCATTTGAATTGTTTTTACTGCTGTTTTAGCTACTTTTCTGTAAAAAAAAACTGTAAGCCTGTTTCCTACCTTTCCTGTAACTAGTGTAATCCAGATACAGATTTTCGGTATCCAGGACTGAATGTAAGCTTCTGAGCCCCCCAAGCCTTTTCTGTGTTGGAGGGAAGCCTTCTAGCTTGTCAGTGGGAGTGGTAAGCACTAGGTAATCTGTCTTCCACATAAGTGGTGGTTCTGGCACAGAAATTGTAGTTAATGGCCATCTGGGCAATCTTTTCCATCTCTCTCAACTTTCTGATTTGAAAGTCTGCATTTGCACTTGTTTCTTTCCTGTAACTTGTCTAGTGCGGATACAGATACTTAGTTTTAGCACTTGAATTTGCTTATTCATGCTCAGCATTTGTTCAGAACTTGTTGTAAGCACTAAATAAGCTACTAATTACTATAGCACTCAACCTTCCTCATTACCTAGAGGAAAACCGTTTTTGCACTTACTTTCCTCACTTGCTTAGAGAAAAACAGCTCTTGTACTCACTTTCCTCACTTATCTAGAGGAAAATAGCTTTTTATTCAGGCATGTCCAAGGGTCAGCTCCCAGTGTTCTCTCCTGTCTGTATGATGAATCTAGGCATCTTGGGGCAATGTAGAAATTGCTTCATGTACACAGACAACCCTCTCCTCCTACCATCCAACACCACAACCTGTAAGAGATTCACTTATCTAGCCAAACTGGAGGTAAATCTCTCTCTAACCAAGACTGAACTTGACATTCAAGAGAAGGTAAACACTTGCACCACACCACACTTATCGCATAGTCTCACTACATCTACACCACCAAAATTCACACATAGAAACACAAAAACATTTGTGGAGGCTCTCAATAATAATCTGCCCAAGCAACAGAGACCTCCAAAGCAGAAATGCAAGCAACTTCCACTTCCCAACACAACCCAAATTACACACAGTCCACAGACTCAGTGTGCCACTCAACCACAGCCAATAAGGCAAAACAACGTATCCTACACACTAGACATAGGTGACTCTATAGTCAGGCACACTGATGTCCCACTCACCAGGCTAAACAAGAAGAAGTTTACTGTGGACTGCCTGTCAGGTGCCAGGATCCACCACATAACCCATGCACTCAGGTCACTCCACAACAAGTACAAATATAACTCTGTCATTGTCCATGTTGGTGCGAATGACCTGAGACGTACCTCCCTGGACTACATGAAAACAGACATGGAAGAGCTCTCCAATCTTGCAGCCCAGGCAGGTATGATTCTAGCCCTGAGTAGCATTCTGCCATCGCCCAGAATGATACCGCAGTACAAGGACAAAATGATAAACTTCAACATTTGACTAAGCTTCTGGTGTCATTCTAAGGGGATCTAGTATCTGTCTGCTTGGGATGACATGGTCAACAGACCACGATGCTTTGCCAGAGATGGCCTGCACCTGTCGCCCCTGGGATTCAGGATACTGACTAAGGCTCTTCCCGCCCCTATAGTGCCTTTTTAGGCAAGGTTCAAATGACAAATTCACCACCGTAACAGAAACAGGCAAGCAAAAACTGAAGGTAATGCTACTCAATGCTAGAAGTCTAAATCTCAAAATGCACTCACTCGAGGCACTCCTTAAAATGGAGAACATTGATATCTGTGCAGTGACTGAGACCTGGCTCAAGGCTCCAGAGAGCACCCTGCACTACCAGGCTATAACTCATACCACACATTTCGGCCATGTAACCTGGGCCGGAACACCAAAGGAAGAGGTGTGTCCATATTCATTAAGGATAGCCACACCTCCAGGTTAGTTGCTCAGCATAATGCATCCGAGGTTATCAAAGTGCAGCTAACTCTGGGAAAAACTGCAATCCAAATTGTAGCTTGCTACAGATCCCCTACCATGCCCCAGGATTCCCATTCCTCTTTTCTTGATGTACTGGAAAATATTAGAGTTCAACCAAACACCCTAATAATGGGCAATTTCTACTACCCCACCATTAACTGGGAAAAATACCCATGTACCAACTCCTTCACACTACGCTTTCTGGAATTCATAAACTCCAATGCCCTGGATCAATGTATCCACACCCCCACCAGGTGCAACAATATCCTAGACCTAGACATTACCAAAATGAATGACCGGTGTTCCACACCTGAAGTCACCTCCTCATTGGTCTGATCTGACCATAAGCTAATCACCCTTGATATCCACATCCAGCCCCCACCCCCCATTAAGGAAACCACAGTAAAAAATTTCTCCAAAGCCAACTTCATGCTTCTTAAGACAGAAGTGGTGAACTTCATGACACACACATGCAGATGGACAATACAGTTACGACTGCTGAATCCTACACAAATGCACTCTATAAGCAGTTACACAAGCGCATGGATTGTGCTATCCCAAACAGAACCAAGATGCTATCCTCCAAAAAAAGGAAGCCAATCTGGTGGTCCCCTGCCATAAACAAACTGTACATCAGAAAATAAATTGTTGCAAAAGAAAGTAAAATCCCACGAGTGGAGGAGCTCCCTGGTCAGCCTCAGTAAGAAGCTGAGATCCCTTATAAGATCCTCCAAAGCTAGCTAGGAAAACAAAATCACCACTGATTCTAAGGACAACCACAAAGCATTCTATAGCTACATCAAAAATCTCAATGGCAACACCAAGCTCTGCTCCGAGTTACAGCACAACGGCATGAAAATTACAGAACCAACTGATATTGCCAACATCCTGGCAGATAGGTTCAGTGCTAACTTTACACCCCCACCCCCTAAAGGGCCCATATCTATACAGGAAGAATGCAGAGTCCCTGTAATCACAACTACACAGGTAAAAGCTGCACTCTCTAAAGCCAAAAACACAGCATCCATGGGACCAGACAACATACCAGGCTGCATTTTACATGAACTTCAGAATGAACTGGCTCCCCACCTAAGCACCAAGTTCAATCATAGCCTCACATCAGGCTTTGTGCCTATTGAATGGTGTACAGCAACAGTTATCCCACTCCACAAACGGGGAGCCACCACTGATGCCAGGAACTATTGCCCTATTAGCCTGATGAGCCTGGTCTGCAAGGCCATGGAACGTATCATCATGGAACCCACAAACAAAGACATTGGTAACCTACAAACTCTGGATCCCACCCATTTCAGGTTTGTGAAAGGCAGATCATGCCTCCTGAACTTGATCAACTTCTTTGAGGCAGTCACCAAAACCGTAGATGAGGGTAAGGTGGTTCACACAGCCTATCTTGACCTCGCCAAGGCTTTCAACACCATCCCCCATTCTAGAATTATAGCTAAACTAGGTATAAATCCCTACATCACAAGGTGGGTCGCCAAATGGCTCACTGACAGAACCCATACTGTAAAAGTTGCACACTCCAAATCTGACTCAAACCAGTGACAAGTGGAGTACCACAGGGTTCAGTCTTGGGACCTCTCCTGTTTGGTATCTACTTCTCTGAAGTACAGGCTAACACATAAGGCCTCTGGCTAATGAAGTTCACCAATGATTGCAAACTAGGAGCCATTGTCGAGTCACCAAATGATGTGGAAATTGTACAGAAGGGCCTCGCTGAGACAGATGCCTGGTGTCAGAGCCATGGCCTCAAGCTCAATGCCAAAATGTGCATTGTCATCCACTTTGGTAAAAACTCTGTACCCATGAACTACTACATAGACAGCAGTCTACTTAACACAGAATGTGTGATAAGAGACCTTGGGACCCATGTGGACAGTAGTCTGTCCTTTGATAGACACATTGCCACAATAGTTAGGAAGTCCTTCTACGTGGCACACCTCATCATAAAAGGGTTCTCATCCAGGAAAAAATAGGTCATTGTTCCCCTCTACTCGACACTCATTAGACCCATTATAGAGTACAATGCCCCTTTTGGAATGTACCTCACAAGACATCTGCAGCAGCTAGAAAAGTCACAGAAGTACCTCACAAAGAGGATTACTGGCCTCAAACAGATGCCCTACACTGACCGTCTCAAAAAACTCCAGCTTTACTCCATAGCATATCACCTACTCTGAGGTGATCTCTGCCTAACATATAAAGCTATGTCAAACCCAGAGCTGCTGGATATGCTGCACCTAATGAAATCCCAATCCCTCCAAGCTACACACTCTAGGGACCTAAAACCTTGTGACCACAATAAACATGACATGCTGGAGGGATAGATTCCTGTCCCAGAGACTTCCCGTACTCTGGAACAGGCTATCCATCTATGTCAAGCAAAGTTCTTCATTAGCACTCTTCAAGAAAAATATTGATGAGTGGATGGGAAATAGGAAATACACCCGGGGATCACTTCTGTGTCTCTGCTTGACAGTGGCACAGGAAAATAACTTTCTTGGGTGGCTTATGCCAGGGAACCTTGTTGGCTATGCTTACGTAGGCCCTCGGGCCAATAGCCTAGTACCTACCTATGAACCTATGGTGTCAAATGTATGGCCCACCCTCTGTCTCTGGCAAACCAACAACACACCCTGTGCATATGATGATACCTGTGCCACATCCCTGTCATCGTTGCAAGGACAGGCTAATATGGTTCTCATGCACATGGTGACTGTACTGCAGTGTACCAATGTACTGCTGTGTAACATGCTGTCAGGAGTAATGGTTAATGCATACATGTCAGGTAATGTAGCTGTTCAGCCATGATGCATTATAGCTGTTAGTAACACTGAGTGATTGTGGTCTCCATAATGTTATCCATTTGTGTTGTAGGTATACATGTGTCAGCAGGAGGATGGTCTACAGTCATATTCCACAAGGGGTATGGCACTGTGGTGACACCATGGCTGTGACATATCCTGGGTACAGTTGAACACGTCACAGATTTGTAAAAGAGTTACTCCCTGTTCCACATGAACAGATGACCCCTGGGACATGTATAATCAGCAACCTGATGTAGATCCATCCACATACACACACACTCTTATTTGGCAACACTGGGACTAGACCCCTACCTAGGTATGTAGTTCTACCAAAGTGGGTGGCTTTCATTGCACACACCACACAGCGTTTGGTTGAGGTGTGTTCCAGGTTACATGTTATATGCAGAACATCCCCAGACATGTACAGTATGGTAATGGGGGATGTATTGGTTGTATATGGACAATACATAGTGTGACATGCCATCATAAACACATTAACAGACACATAACAGGCAGACACATATCCAAGATACCTGGGCCTATTGGTGCTAACTTACTTGTCAGTGTGTCCAATGTGTTACTGGTAGGCTGCACACAGCACATACATAACAGGGCTGGATTGTGGTATCAGTTACCTGTATGGTTGATGGTGATAGTGGTCGCCATACAGTAGTACATGGGACATGTACTGGGTGTACAGTGGTGTAATGACAGTGTACACAGCACCCACACTGCACAGTGGATATTGTATACACTGGAATCCACGATGACACTCTGACAAACCCACCATCACACATTGCCCACAACTGTGATACACCCCATTGTCCATCCCAAAAGTGGTACTACAGGGATTTGCATGTAATGCAAATGCCACAGGAATAGTAGGGTGATGCATTGTCATGCCTCACCTATGGGCAGCAGCAACACTATCCATACTAGTGTGTGGCAATGTGTATTGTAATAGGAGTATGTGGCCTCAGAATGCTGTACCCTACAGATATATAGACATGCACACATACACACACTTGCCAGAACTCAATGGGTATCTCATGCCTATCAACCCATTTGTACAACACTGCTGTGCTGGTACTGCAAGGCTCATGTAGCTGTTAGGGAGAGGAGTGTAACAGGGTACATGTAATGTCTGGTACAGCCGCAGCCACATCTTACTATGGCAATGGGTGTTGCAGTGGGTGTGAAAGCCCTCATGGTATTCCCAACTACAGGTGTACTAACACACAGACACTGCTATCCTCAGTAATGAACACGTACACATTTGTCAGTACTATTGTGCATTGCTGCAGGTGGTCATAGGTGTGTACCTGGCTATTGTCCATGAAGAGATGGGAAGTGTAAGGGATATGTGTACAGTGGTATCATGCCACCTGCCATGTGCCAGCAGGCAATCTATCAACAGACACCACTGTGGTGACCCTCAGGGTGAGAGTGACATGCATCAGCCAATCCTCTGGGTGCCTCCTGCAAATGGCCACTGAGGTGATCCAGTTGACATGTATGCAACATGTATTACAACACATGGTTAGTGTCTGTGATGGAGACCTTTACCCAAGCATGTTCTGTTAACTGTGGTAGTGTAGTGGGGCTACCCGTGGCATCATCTTGGTAAGTAGCTATGCAGTAGGATGAATGTGTCGACAGATAGACATCTGACACCAATATGCATGCCATTACGACATGTTGGAAGCCCTCACTGACATGTGCTGTACAGACAGTAGTCTACATTTACTTTCCACATGTCAGATCATTATCCAGTAGGGGATATATACTGTGACACAGCTCACACACCAGGAACGTGACAGTGAGCCCTCAGTGTCCAAATATGCATGCAGGGGTGCTTGTTGTCAGTACTACATTTAGCAATCTACTCTTGTCTGGGAAAGGGCTGTCAACAGTAGTAACGCCATGATACACTACATGCCAGTGTGAAGGCATGTAACCTGGGTTACTACCCTTGTATGTAACACATTCACATGGATAAGAATGATGTACTGGTCTTATATACTTGAATGTCCCAGGCATGACACTCACACCCCTTGCTACTGTAATGATGGCACAAAGACACATGTTTTGTACATGGCATTACATACACTTATTACAGATGTCATTACCCTGCTATGTTATCAGACTGGGATGTGAGCACTGGTTACCAGGGCTGAGCCATGTTTCACAGGTTTCAACATTGCTGCAATATAACAGCTGATCACATTTGCACACTGGTAATTGAAGCCTACATGGTGTAAGCACCTGTAGGTTTAACCATACCTTAGCACCGCCTAGCTTCATGCAAACCTGAGCAAACACACTTAAAGCTGCTCAAAACTGCCTTAATCACTCTGCATCCAACAGCCATTGTTCTGCCCAACAACAAAACAAACAACCCTTGCAGGTCTTGAACCCATGACCCTGCACACTTCAGCCACAGCAGTTAACCACTATGCCATGGCAGCTATGAAGTAGTTGCTGTTTTTCCAATATATCTCTCAGTACACTTATATTGAATAATATTGAACAATTGCTTTGACTTCCACAATTGTTTAGTACTTGTTAGTGCTATTACTGTTGCATCACATATGTTGTTATATCTAAATATACACATATCAGACACATACGGTGTGATACATCTGTAAAGGTATACACGACCGTAATGTTTACACATGACAAGAATATGGATATATACATATACATATGTAGATATATGTCTACGTTTACATATACATATATATTCATATATATGTATTTCTACACATCTGTATATATGGCCATTTTTAGACCTCTCTGTATATTTTTAAATATATATATATATATATATATGTACATCCTGTGTGTACAGATATACCTATTTATGTCGATATATATGTAGATATCTATAACCATATGTGCATACATATCTAATCAGATATACCTGTTTATGTCAACATATATGTAGATATCCATAACTACATATGCATATATATCTATATATCTGTATATGTGTAGACATATATAGTTGTGTATATGTATATATTCAAGTTTGTATATGTATGCATACACACACATACACACACATATATATATATATATATATATATATATATATATATATACATATATGTTTACCATATGTTCAGTATATGGAGTGGAGTCCTACATCAGCACCAGTAGTCCCAACCTCTTAGTGCAAGGGGATGTCATGCATGCATTGCAGGTATATATGTAGACTGTTGCTACTGTAACAGGGGTTGTCTTAACAGACATGTTGTGTGTGGGAGGTCACATCTGCTTTTGACATGTACGCCATTGGTTACTGACAGACATCCTATGGACATCATAGTACAGTACCACTGCTAGCACAGCAGTGGACTACAGCAGAGATATGACCAATATATGTGGACAGTCTGGCACTCGGTGGTCAGTCCAGAGGTGTACACAGATCCCCTTCGTGCGGGACATGTGGACCACACCTGACAATGTGGATGTTAACAGCCATGTACATAGGTATCTCGTAAATACTGGACTACATATGCCCACACAGTTTATACATTCACAGATGCCAGTCTGTCCTGACACATAATACCTGGTGGTGCAGAGGTCAAATGGCCACATACTACCCAGTAGTTAGTGACATATATCTGTACAGAATCCCACTGCTTTGTCAGAAATACACAACAGTTATGGTGGCCTGGCAGCAGTATGTCTTGCAAATAACTGGACATAACAGCACACTGGGTAATTACATTTAGCTGCTAGGCATGTAACAAAGCACTGTGCAAACTACAGGCAGACTGCCACAACACTGGACTGCATCTTGTATGGGGGAATACACATGTACCTGCAAATATAGCAGGCTCTACACGCATATTACAGCACAGAGTAACAGACACCTGTGAAAAAGTGCATATCCACAACCAGTGTGAACACAGCCACATATGGTACGCAAGTTTAATATGACACTATACGGACTGTCTGATAAACACCAGCCTCATATGTGCCACTCACACACTAACCCTACATAAACTGGGTCATGACACAATGTGGTCCAATGCCTGTCTGTGGTATGGGACACGTGTGTTTGGCCCTACAGACATGTGAGCCAATATGGTACCATACACTGGAGCAGCATGTAACATCAGATAGGACAGGACCACGAACAATGGCATCTACCACAGTCTGTGCACAGGCCAAGGTACGTATGCGCAATACACATACTGTCGACAATCATCATAAGTACACAGACCCTAGTACTGTACCCCCATCCACAAAATGCCCAGGTTATGTTCTCAGAAATAACCCCTACTATACATAACATGTCTAGCAGTCTGACATCTGACTGGCTTGTTATCAGGTATGATGTCAATAAATAATGGTGTACAGAACATAAGCACCTCTTACTGCATGACATATGTACAAAGGTTGACAGACGTGGCTGGAGCCATAAACACTGGGCTAATATTGGCATGTTGCTGTGATACGCTCATACATTTACTGGCATACCAGGGTTTGTTGTGACATATGTCCTATGAGGGATATGAAATCAGTAACTCTCATGGCTGTCACCATGTACTGACTGCAATCCTTAGACTATGCTTCTGCAGTTCTTAGATAGGTGTTCTGTGAGTAACACAAGAAACATAAGACTCCACACACTACCCATTCTGCAGATAACCATACAGGTGGGAGTTTCCTCAAACACATAACACTGTCATGACAGGTATTAAATCATGTAGACCAGCCATAATCCACACACACCCTGTTAAACCAACATTACTCTAAATGCAGAAGGGCAACACTTAAATTCTGTAGTCATGTCTGGCACATCCCCCTCCTGTTTGTTGGCCTGTCTCCACAGTGTATGTTGTTAGAGGTAAATCCCAATACCATCTGTGATGCTGTTTGCCAAACACCAAATTGAGGTCTTGCTCACAGTGAATGAAAAGGCCCAATGCCCACATGATGTTCCTAGATATTGGAGTGTGTTTCCATGCAATTGGCTATGGAATGTTACCACAGCTGTTCCATATGCAATCAGCTAGAGAGGAACTGCAATTCGTGCAGAGGCCATCAGCTGATCATGAGCATCACTTACAAAACACAAGCTGCTGCCTAAGCAAAGCAGGTGTACTTCTCCACATCCACCAGAAAGGGAGTGTGAGACAGACAGAGACAAAGTAAGGGGGTGGGAGAGTATAACCTAAGCATGCTTGTGTCCCACACTTACCAGTATGGGGTTTCAACCCCCTGATTGACTATGTATTGCTATCACATGTCTAGGCAGTTATTACATGCACCACATATCTTACATGTTGGGGAGTTGTCCAATGGTATATCTGATGGTGAGTGACATCTGCAACAGTGATATAGGAGTGATAAGGTAGATTTAGTACACGTGCCTGTTCACATGAACAGGTGTCAATGTCAACACAGCCACACTCTCTCAGGGACTCACACACATTCACACAGTTGACAGGGTCAGGAATAGACTACCTAACTAGCTAGTTTGTCACAATACAGTACTACACAGGTATCACATGCACCACAGAGGTTATCTGGATGATATATAGGCAAAGGGTATGTGAAGGTGTCTGACATCAGAATGCATGCTTCAGTAGGCCAATGGGAGTTGTAGTGAATGTGAATGGGGTCAAAAGCATTATACTCCACACACACACAAATACAGGATGGCAGTACTGACATGCATGGGTGCATTGCTTCACAGGTGTGTAGTGGTTGACTGTGTTAGAAGGCTGTACAAGGCTAGGTGAAAGGTATACCTTGGCATCAGGGTATATGACAATGGTCTGCAGTGTGGCTCAGGGGTGTAGTGTCTGCATTGGCCCACACAGGTGGCTATTGTATTCACCATCCAGTCATCTGGGTTTATTATTGTGTGTGGCCAGTACTGTGCAATGCTTGCCATGTATGTGTTCTATAGTCCATGACATGGACGGTGTCTGGAATGTGCACACATCCCACGTGCATGTTCATTGACATGTGAAACTGTTCCTAGGGCGTCTGGCCCATGTTGTGTACACAGATTGTTATCATCACATGTGACAGTCTTGGCCTCATATGGCAGGAACTGGTAATGGATACTAGGTTGACCCTGCACCTATATCGATAGCATGATACAGGTATTCCCTGGTGTTAGTGGAATCTGTCCATACAGGGCATGTGTTTAAGGCATGGTATGTCCTTTGTGGGTCACATTTGATGGCACTACAATTGTTGCAGGTATACAGTGGGGAACATAGTGAAGGCGCACAGTCTGCAATTATGCACCTACTGTAGTGATGAGACAGGGTGCCATGCCCACTGTAGTCCACTGCAATCACATCATGGTTACTATCTGTGGGCAATACACAGGGTACTACCAACAAAACGGTTGTTGCCTAGGCAAGTGTGTTTGTGTATGAGACATGGGTTGAGTGTTCTATGGGTAATACAAGTGTTGCTAATTTTTTTGCCAGGCCTTGATGTCACATGTAGGGGTATGGATTGGAACCCCAGCCTTTCTGCTGTTTGACATCTGTTATCCTTGTAAGGTAGACATTTTGACATATAATAGGCCCACCATATAAGAAATTTGCAAAATCCTCTCCCCAATGAATCCAGTTTACACACTCAAAGCCATCTCTACACAGGATATGAATGGCAAGCACAGAGACACACGCCAAGTCTCATAGTTGCCATGTCTGGGATTGAAGCTCCTACCTAATTAGTTTATCACACTACAGCATTACGCAGTTATAGGACACGCCATAGAGATTACTGGACTACTCCTTCCCCAAAGGTGTATTTCAAAGGGAATGACATCAGCAGGCTTGCCAAAGCAGGGCAATGGAAGTTGTATTGACTGTGAATGGCCTCAAAAGCATTGCTACCGACACAGACAAACAAACACGCACACAAACATCCACACTTGCCATGTCTGGGAATAGAATTCCTACAGAACTAGTATATCACACTACAGCATTACGCTAATATAGGACGCACCACAGAGATTACTGGACTACTCCTTCCCCAAAGGTGTATTTCAAAGGGAATGACATCAGCAAGCTTGCCAAAGTAGGGCAATGGAGGTTATATTGACTGTGAATGGCCTCAAAAGCATTGCTCCCTACACAAACAAACACACAAACATCCACACTTGCCATGTCTGAGAACAGAACCCCTACTGAATTGCTATATCACACTACAGCATTACGCTGTTATAGGATGCACCATGTATTTTGCCAGACCACTCCTTACCCAAATGTGCATTTTAAAGGGAATGACATCAGCAGGCTTGCCAAAGAAGGGCAATGGAGGTTGTATTGACTATGAATGGCCTCAAAAGCATTGCTCCCTACAAAGGCAAACAAACACACAAACATCCACACTTGCCATGTCTGGGAATACAGCCCCTATCAAATTACTATATCACACTACAGCATTACGCTGTTATAGGATGCACCACAGAGATTACTGGGCTAATCCTTCCCCAAAGGTGTATTTCAAGGTGAATGACCTCAGCAGGCAAGGCAATGTAGGGCATTTGAAATTGTAGTGAGTGTGACTGGCCTAAAAAGCATTGATGCCTACACAGACAAACACACACAGTTGCACATTGGGGATTAGAACTCCGACCTAACTAGTTTATTACACTACCCCATTACACAGTTATAGGATGCACCACAGAAATTACTGCACTACTCTTTCCCCAAAGGTGTATTTTACAGTGAATGACATCAGCAGGCTTGCCAAAGAAGGGCACTGGAGGTTGTAGTGACTGTGAATGGCTTCAAAAGCATTGCTCCCCACACAGACACACTAGCACTCACACAAACATCCACTCTTGCCATGTCTGGGAATAGAACTCTTACCTAACTAGTCTATCACACTACAGCATTACACAGTTATAGAATGCTCCATGGAAATTACTAGACTAATTTTCCCCAAAGGTGTATTTCAAAGTGAATGACATCAACAGGCATGCCAAAGTAGGTCATTTGAATTGTAGTGAGTGTGACTAGCCTAAAAAGTATTGATCCCTACACAAACACACACTTGCCACATTTGGGATTAGAACTCCTACCTAACTAGTTTATCACATTACACAGTTATAGGACCCACCACAGAGATGACTGGGCTACTCATTCCCCAAAGGTGTATTTCAAAGTGACTGACATCAGCAGGCTTGCCATAGTATGGCAATGGGGAGGGCAGTGTGTGTGCATGGGCCATAACCCATTCATCTAGAGGCAGACTCACCACACTCAGGCACACACAGGTTTACAACTGCTGGCTACTGCCTTGTACAATCATGTTGCACAGTTAGCACTAGTACCACAGAGTCTATAATGCTGAGAGATTCCAGAGGCAAATGTCTATGGTGAGTGATATTTACACATCATGTGGTTGTAGCCATTTGGGTGTGTGCTGGGTGGGACAGGCCTCATGATGGAAGGCTCTTTGTCACTGTCACTGTCTTCCACACATCTATGTATGTGTACTTTGGGCATATTATAGTGTGTTGTCCTTGGATATATGTGTGTATTCCTATCCAATGTGTGTGCAAAGCATGACTGGTGCATACTGAGGAGTGTATGCACTAACATCTGCAACTGTCAGATATGTATGGTCCACTGTTGTTGCCAGACATGGGCTTCATTTCTTTAAGGGTGTGAGCATGCCCAGTATAACCTTTCAGTATTTTGTTGTCTGACATTGTCTTCATTTTTCTAAAATGTGCCAGTATTGAGGATGGTGCTGGAGGGCTGCCTATGTCGGAAGCACATAGTACAATCCCTATACATGGTTGAGCACAGGTAGCATCATGTTTGGCATCCCTATTACTGTATGTGCAAGTCAGACAATGGTGTCATTTCCTGGGTCCCTACTTTGTCAGTGTATGTGCTATGCATTGCCTCTTTGCCAAGGCCAGGGCATATTGGGCATGCCTCCTTCTGCCTACTGGGGCAGGCTCAGGTTGTTCCTCCTCCAAGTCATTCTGTGCCTGTGCAAGCCTTGGCAATGGTGGGGGGGCTGTGTGGCCCTTCCCTGTGCTGTTCCTTCTACAGCTGTTTCCGCAGGATCATTCATATGATGACAATTTGAGTACATGTAGCTGGTGAGTATGGCAAGGCTCCACCGGGTGTGTCCAGGCACTGGAACTGTGACTTGAGCATCCAAAACACACACTCTATTATAACTCTGGTCTGTGCATGTGCCTCATTATGGAGTTATTGTTCGGGTGTGTGTGCATTTCTGATGGGTGTCATCAGCAATGGCTCAAGTACGTAACCAGCATCCCCCACTAGATGACCATAAGGGATGTCCCCATTGGCAAATCTCTGGTACAGCTGTGTCAGATGCCAGATGTGGGAGTCGTGATAGCTTCCAGAGCAGCCAGCACACACATTCATTATAATGCCCTGGGCATCGCACATGACCTGTCAGTTGATGGAGGGGAAGCCCTTGCGGTTGATGTAGACCCCATCCTGCTCACCAGGTGGTGCTTTGATGCATATGTGTGTGCAGTCTATAGCACCCACTACCTCAGGGTATTCTGCAGTTTGGTGGAAGAGACGCATATTGCTGGCCATCATCTCTCTCGTGTTGGGCAAATATACGTGCTCACCAGCATGTGCTGACATGGCATCCAGGAACTGGTGAAGTACTCTGGATGCTGATGCCTGTGAGATCCCCATGACATCCCCAGTTGGCCTTTGGAAGGTACCTGTGCCTAGTATTCTTAGGCCTACACATACATTGGTATCCACTGGGATGGGTTCCCCTCTGTTAGTTCTGTGTGTCAGGTGTTGCCGGCACAGCTCAGCAATTTGCTGTAGGAGGTCCCTGTCCACCCTATAGTGCTCCACTATCTCCAGATCATGTAGCCTCTGGTAGGTTTCCCTGGGTCTGTACACCCTTTTCCGTCTCCTCACTGTGGGTTGGTCGACAGCTTTCTCATCCTCACCACCCTCAACCTCTTCCACATGTTGATGTATGATAGCGGCTGCAGCCCCTATTATTTTATTTTTGTTTGTTAAAATTTCCCCACTTGTATACATCAGTGGTCTAAAGTATGTGGGAAAAACCAGAGGGAAAGGTATCTGCATAGTTTATAGTAGTGTTCTGGGCTGAGCTGGGCTGCTGCCTGTGTAACTGGCTGATTCTGATACATTTCACCTGCCAGCTATGCTAGTTCTCCTTGACTACCTTCCTACTGCTGTTTTCCCTTCCCATTGCCTTCCTGTTTAAGCCCAAGGGTGTGCCACGCAAACACAGTGCTCAAATGTGCACAGAGCTGCCATTTCCTGGTTAACTTTTTTTTTTCCTTTAAAATCTGGTGAGCGGTGCACACACCCGCTTAGGCAATGTAATGAGTGCTAGGCAGCCTCAGACACACCTCCTTGCTTAGCTCTGCTAAGCTAAGGGCAAACCCAAGCCACAGGGCTCCAGTCCACTTACAGTAAGCCCCCCCCCCCATGATGTCAGCTAACTCTTAGACTTGAACCATGCTATTCCTGCACTTACACTGTTGGGTGTTGACTAGCATTGAGGGGAAATCTGGGATTCAGTATCATTCCCCTCATTTGCATATGATTGCCTGCTAATGCATAGTTACAGATCCCACACTGAGTCTCCCTCCTTACCAATCACTATTCACTGGCAATGTTGTCTTCTGCCTGGCATTGAATATAATGGCAATGGTGGTGCAGCGGTTAGTGTTGTCACCTCACAGCAAGAGGTTCTCTGGATCGATCCTCGGCTGGGGTGCCTTCTGTGCGGAGTCTGTATGTCCTCCCTGTGGTCGTGTGGGTTTCCTTCAGGTGCTCTGGTTTCCTTCCACATCCCAAAGGCATGCTGTAGGTGGATTGGACACTCTAAATTGGCCCTAGGCATGAGTGTGTGCATGTGTGTTCCTTCTGTGGAAGGTTGGGCGCTGGGCTGGCAACTCGACACCGTAAAACTCCACTGCCAATCATGAGCAAACAGATGATCTGCTGTGGCGCCCCCTAACCGGAAAAAGCTGAAAGAAGAAGAAGAAGATAGTGATTTTGGTTAGAATGCTTATTTCAGGTTATTTTTTCATATTTTTGGCTGGATCCCATTTGCGAGTCACTGCCCTACGCTTAAACATCCAAAATCGGCTAAAAAAAAATAAAAGTTATTTTTTTTTATTTTTTAAACTGTCTTCCATGCAAAGGCCATATATTTGGCCATTGGCATGGTTTCTCATAATATACACACTTTATTTGGAGCTGTCATGGCTCCGTTTTGTAGTTTGCAGAAATGTACTTGGTTACTAATCGAGTACATTTCTGCGCACTACACTAGTCCTGCATGGCCAGCTGACAGCTTCCTGGATCGCAAATTCACCTAATTTGCATGGTTTTCACCTGCAAATGGGGTAATTTGCATACAGGAGCTGCATCCGTGCAGGAATAGTGCAGGAGCACTCATGCACACCCCTGCAGCTTATTCCTTGATCATACGGCAGCCATATTGCCTCCTGGAGCTCCTGCACTGTTCCTGCATACCGTGCAGGGCTTGCTGAACTCGGGGGAAAGATTTTTTAGAAAATGATATAACAATAGAAAAAATAAAGTATAAAAGAAGGTTAGCATGACTGAGTGCCAGGATTAGATGGTGTAATTTATGGGTTCTATAAGGAAATGAATAAGGAAAAAAGAGAAGTTTCTTTTTGAAAACATTAAATGAATGAAGGAAGGAAGGTGTAAAGGAAGAAGACATATGTGGTAGAGTGATATAATTTGTATGGAAAAATGGTGAAAGAAGATATAAAATTAGAGGCATATAACACTATGGAATACTGACTATAAAATATTTACAAAAATACTACAAAAAGGTGGAGACAGTATTGGCTGATATAGTCAGAAAAGGGATTTCTGGTACAAAAGGAATAGAGGTGAAAGAAATGTTAGTTATAGTGAAAGAAGTAGTAGAGGTGATGCTGAAAAAAAAATAAAGAAGTAAGATTGGTAGCTTGTGATGGAGCTAAAGTCTTTGATAAAGAGAGCCAGGAGGCAATGTGGCAGATTTTAGAGTCATGTGGCATAGGATAAAAAATATTAGTGTATTAAATAAATCCTATGAAAATTCATGGGTAATTTATGACAAATGCTTGGAAAAAATAAGTATTAAAAAAGAAGAAAAACAAGGATGCCCAATGAGTATGTATGTTTTTGTATTAGTAATAAATGCAGTAGTAAACACATGCATATATGAAAACAGGGAGGCAAGATGGGAGATGGAAGGAAATGCTATATTACCAATATGCATGACATATTCAAATGATTTCATTTTAATAAAGAAACAAAGGATGGATAAGTGATCAAAAAGCTGTTAAAAGTTGGTCTGCAGTTAAAATTAAACTTAAGGGATTTGGTGAGATAAAAAATGGAATATATTTCAAAAGAAAGGAAATGAAGATATTGGGGGTGACATTTGCTGAGTATGAAAAGTGTAATATGTCAATGGAGAGACATACTGGAACAAAATTCAATTCAATGCTCCTTCAAACCCTGAGAACTCATCAGCCTACACAGAATTGTTCTCAAAACCTTGTACAACCATGTACCTAACAGAATGAAGCCCAGAACTAGACTCAAACAAACCACCCTGGTGGCATCCTAAATTAAGCAGGATATACAACAAAAGGAAAACAAAATATGGCAAAGATCAGGAAGGGAAATTTCCATCAAGACAGAAACTCTCTCAAACTAAATAGGCAACTCAGAAAGCTAATTAGGTTAAGCAGATCTAGCTTTGAGGTTAAGATAGCCTCTCAGATGAAAGATAACCATAAGACATTCTTCAGCTATGTCAGCAACCTCAAGGGCAGCGTGCAACAATGCGCTGATCTGGTGGAGGCCAATCACCAGTGTAGCACCTCAGAGACCTGTGCTGGGCCCATTCCACTTTGGCATCTACTACTTTGTTGTCAAAGCAAACATCAACATCCTCAGGAAGGTCTGACACAGACAAACGCTTGATGCCAATGCCATGGCTTAAAACTCAATACCAAGAAATGCATTATAGTTCCTTTTGGAAAGTTGACCACCCTAACTAACTCTGTCATTAATAAATACACCAAAAGTTGATTCAGTAGTCAGGGATCTGGGAACTCATGTAGACAGTAACCTATCCTTTGAACAATATGTGCCCAAGGTGATATGAAAATATTTCTGTATTACAAGCAAGGACATGGCATCTAGCTCCAGAGAGGTCATCATACCACTGCACTCAGCCCTCATCAGACCTATCATAGAGTAGAATGGCCCCTTCAGTATGTACCTGGCCAGACACATGTAGCAAATGGAATGTCTATAAAGATTCCCTACAAAAAGAATACAGCAGTAAACACACTGTCCTATGTTCATCACCTCAAAGTCCTGTCTCTTAACTTGATATCATTCAGACATCTGTGAGGTGATCTTTTCATGGCATACAAGGCATTCTTGGACCCTGTTTTGATGAATGTTTTGCACTTCTGCAAAACAAACAGCATCAGCACTACTACATAAAAAATAAATTTTGTTTGTGACTTAAACAGAACATTTTGGAGAGACAGATATGGTTCTCAGAGAATTCCCATTCTCTGGTACAAGCTCCCAATTCACTTGAAGCAGAATTCCTCTCTAACCCTATCTAAGCGCAACTTAGACCAATGGATCAGTAATCAGAAATTCACCCCTGGTCTGGCACTTATGTCTCTGATGGACAAAGGTAGTTAGTAACTCACCCCCTATGTAAATCTAATTTCTGGGTCACATTTGGGTTGCATGGCTAAACATACAAGTATCCTAATGGTTGTTAATCTAGTATGCACCTATGAACTTAAATAAAAAAAATGTTAGCTTGGTGGAAAAGTTTTTATTTATCATTTTAGAAAAAAAGACATATACATTGAATACATTATATATTAACAAAATAGCATATTTTGGGGGAATATGGGTCCACTTCTGAATCTCAAAATACTGAAATGTCGAATTTCAGTATTTCGAGACCAGAGTATCAAAAGTGCAGTTATTCAAAACTGCATTTTAACAAATCCGAGTTTCCCAAAATCACAGTAGTTGTAGTGCAGTGCATGCTTTATGGTTTACTGTCTCTTTAAGATGCAGTTTGGTCTGGGATTTGTACATGGCGGCGGATTCAGGTAGGTATTTACTTTTTAAGGGTTTTGGGAAGGAATTTGGTAATTTTTATTTTTTTGGGCAGTTTTAGGAGTAGGTTGGGGTAGGTAGGACAGAGTGTTTGTGTTAGTGTTGAAAGTGGTGATTTTTGTACATGTGTAGTGTGTGTGTGTGTGTGTGTGTGTGTGTGTGTGTGTGTGTGTGTGTGTGTGTGTTATTAGTGTAAGTATGAGAATGTACAATGGGAGTGTAGGGCATGTAAATGTAGTTCTGTGGGTTTTTTTCACGTTAGTGTGACCTCATAGTTGGTATATATATGTAGCAGAGGTGTGGTGGGCACAGCTCCCCTGCAAAAAGGTGTGGTTGTGTTATTTGTGTTGTGTTTCTTAGTATATTTTTTTTGTTTGCTTACGTTGAGGGAGAGTTGGATTCTTAGTTTTATTCTGTATTTTATGATGTTTGGATGTTTTGGTATTACAGATTTTCGTGTATGTGGAGTTTCAACATTCTGATCTCAAAATACTGAAATTCGGCATTTCAGTATTTTGAGATTCAGAAGCAGATATATATATATATATATATATATATATATATATATATATATATATATATATATATATATATATATATATATATATATATATAGTTAGATGTTTCTCATCAAATGGAAAAAAATATATTTTTTTATCTTTGTTTGGTGTTCAAAGTTGAAACTCATGAAAACGGACAATTTATTAAAAAAAGAAGTTACTCTGAATTAAAAAAAATCAGAGGTGCATTCAGCATCTATGAATTTATTTTGGGTTATGAGAAAGATAAAAAAGACAAAAATAAAAGATAGTAAGGTATTATAGACACAATATAAACTTTAATAGTAGAAATAATGGAAAAAATAAAAGAGAAGAAAATAAGGCAAGATGGAGGAAAAAGAATATTAGAATACAATGAAATTATGGAAGTTAAAAGTAGGTGAGGCTGATGAAAAAAGAAAAGAATGCTATAATATGATTTCAGTTTTTCTTTCTTTTTTTTTTGTTTTTTCTTTTTTATATCCATGAATGAATATAAAAGAATATGAAAAAAGGTCAATGAAAGACAGAAGAAAAAAGTAGGAAAATGCTTATGACACAGAGGATTTTTCCTGAATATTTTATTATACAAGATACCAGTGAAATGGAATATGAAATATAAGGTGATGGAGGAAAGAATGTGGGATGGCTATATTTAAGAAGAAACAACAAAACACTTTTTTTGAATTGCAAAAAGAATAAAGAACTTGGGGAAAATTTTAAAAATGAAAATAAATGGGAAATTTTAAATGTATAAGTATGAACATGATATTATATGAGAGGTATGATAAAAGTAAAGAAATGTGATATTGATAAATAGTATAAAGTACCATTTGTGGCAATACAGGTGCTATGGAAAAGATGTGAGAATTCTGTCTACTATCTGAAATAAGAAGATGGTTGCAGAAGAAAGGATGGGGATAGAGGGTAAATATAAAAAAAAGGATGAAAGAAATAAAATTATTTATTTACATTTGTTTGTGTTGATAACTTACAAGTAATTTTAAGCTTGTATGTTAAAAAGAGTGCAAATAATTGATTTAAAGTTCTTTATGGCATAAAATCAATGTAAATATTAATAAAGCATGGCTGCTCTTTTTGATAAGTGTTGTGGAATCTTTTACATCCCTCTGAGTTACCACCAGCTCGGGCATATGGTACTAGTGTAGAATTTAACAGAATTAAAAAAGTCAGTAAATAACAGACAAACGTGATGAGGGAATTACTTTGGTGCTAGATGTTAGACTTTTGACAATTTGTAAGCATAGACACTGTACAGTATAATGTACAGATTTAAGTAATGAAATGGAATTAGGGAGCTATATGGAACTGTAGGAACAGTTATATGTAGGCCATTGGATATTTAGGATAGGAAATTACAATAAATAAAGACATGAAGCAAGGCTACCCACAAAGCACCTGACTTTTTGCAGTGTGTTTAGAAAGAACGGTGAAAGAGATAAAAAAGGAATGTGAGGGACATAGTTTAGTTGCAAGGGATGAAACACTTTCCAGTTATACATCCATCTGCAGATTGCATTACATTGCAGCATTGACCAATGATAAAACAGTATTAAAATTATGCTAACTTTTCTTCTATATCCTTTAGTCTTCATGTCGCCAACTATCAGGACCTCTTGTTAGTCTTAAGTCCATTAATTTCCACATCACTGCACAGTTCCAAGTACAGACATAAGAATTGAATAAAGAGTTCCATCTTCTAGGCAACCATGGAGGTAGTTTGAGCCCCTGCTTGTCCTACTAGGTCAAGCTATGAGGACACTTGTATTTAAGGCCTACCCTAACCTAACAGCTAATCTGGGCAGCTGTAGCAACATAAGGACTTACGATGCTTTTTTCACAGGGATGCTTGTCCCCATCACATGTTCAGTCAGTGTTACCATTACTACATGATAGTGCCAAGCCAATATCAGCATTTCAGGATTTTATCATTGGTACTTACATGCTTCTGCTTCCATTGTATTGAGTAGGCAACTGAATCAGTACCCCTCTCCTCTTGGAGGAGTGACCTGCTGACAACTACCCATTACAACTCTCCATCACTAACTTTATCTAGCAATCAAGCTGCAAATCAAACTTAATTCATGTGAATCATAGACAGGTATTTATTCCTCTAATGTCAAAGACCTAGTTCAGAATTTATGATTAAAATTGCTAAAGGAAATTTGGAAATAATGAGCATTTTTTGACCAAAAAAGCATGTTGTTTGTGGCTAACGAGGAGATCTAGAAATTGTGAAATGCAGTAATGAGAAATTCTTTACATTGGGTAAGGCTTCTGGGAAGAAGGAATATTCAGATAAGATATGGGAAGAAAACATTTACTAAATAAAAAAAATATGCTAGACGGATGCTTAAATCTTCCCATGTCCTTCAGTAAGAATCTATGTATATGGCTGAGACATTTTAATAACACCTTAACCATTATGCCACCCCTTCCACCCCCCCCCCCGCAGGGTTTGATTCTCACACAGGGTAATTAGCTAGGCTTAAAATGCCTCACAAGGGTGATTAGCCTAGTACTAATCTATGAAACTATAAGAAACAGCTTTTAAGTAACACAAGAATGCACACTTTCAGAAACATATGAATCAGGAATGATTGTTGTAGTATTTAAATGCATCTAGAGTTCAATACTACGTCAAGCACTAAAGCTGTATTGTACACAGAAAAGGCCAACGGCAGAATAAGCATTGTTCATCAAGGGATATTGTTTTGTAAAGGTTTTTCTGATGGTCTTGTTGAAGCTATAATGCAGGGAGTCTGGAAAGGCATATTGTTTAAAAAATCTGAAAATATGAATGACAAATAATACGATCAATGATAAAGACATCAACATAGATTTTATTGAATTGCATCAAGGATTTAAAACAGATGAATTATGTTTCAAGACGGCTGCTGGCATTAGACATTAAGGAAAAGCTTATATGGATATTTAAGAGAACTCTATGAAGTAGAATATTAGAAAAAATATGAATAATGTAAAAGAGCTAATTTATAAAAAAGAAACTATGTCTAAAGTGAAGGCAAAAGCTAGTAAGTAATATCCTGTCCTATAAATGCTTGCATGTACAAAGCTGCCAGTAAAACAAAATATGAAATAGAAAGTTGAAACTAAAATGAAATGTAAGTGGGTATGATAATTTGACAGAAAGTTTAGAGCAAGCCTTTTCTACCTCTTGCAAGATTTAGAGGCTGACATAAAAAGTTGAGAATAAACAATTTAGGTAATATGAATATGAATATGAATTGTATAATACATTGATACTATGATCAACAAAATGGAAATTTATTGGCAAAATAATAGTTACATTATAGTCTGAGTTTATTTTATATGGAAATGAGGGTACAAAGCTTTAATGCATAATAAAGCATTATTGCACAATAGGAAATGAGGTTTGGAACAGACCATTTTGTCCTGGGACATCTTCAAATGGGGCCAGTTACTTAGACTAGCAGGAATTAAGAGAATAAGGGGAGGATAGGGTTAAATGGGATGGAGAGATGTTTAGGAGGAAATGAGGTAAGGGTAAGGAGGGGCTTAGAGGGATTTGTCAAGTGTAACTGAGGTAGGAGTCACATTTTGGCATGAACTTGCTACCCTCCTACCCTCCCCCTTTTTTATTATTGGGGTTGTGGTTATTTCAGTTTGGGAAGGCAGAGAAGAGGGGGAGGCTTGCCGTCTTCTGTTCCCCTTCTGGTGATGGATGTGCAATTCAATAAGTTTGGAAGGAAAGTGAGTTGTTGCTCTGGTGGACAAGGTACTAAGCAAGCTGAGCTGCTTATATGGATGTGGCGTAATTCAATAAATTAAAGGTGAGCGGGGTAACGCTGACTCGTTAGTGCAAGGATAAGTGAGCAAGTGGGGGATGCTGGTTATCAAGGGTGAGCAGTTGTGTTGCCCTTATGGTTATTGTATGCTTTCTTTCATGGAGGTTATTATCACTGGTGTCATGTTTTTGGTTGAAATTATAACTATTGGTTAACAATCATATTTATGGAAGTTTAATAAAGGTAGTCAAATGTCATTCGGTGCTGTGTGTTTATTGAAGTGGACCAGGACAAATAGTGTTGCTAAAATGTTAAAATAAATTCAAAATTTTTTATGGAACTGGTAGGCAAGAAACTTTAAATATGGAAATGTGTGGCTATTCTTGAATATGTGCAAACAGTGTATAGTTTAAAATGGAAATGTGATGGCGAAATATTGCCACAAATAATGCATAAAATTGATCACCAGTTTCCCCTATTCTGCTTCATTATTGGATATGAGTGTGCTGGCTCACGGACAGAACATGCTGGAAGAGGTGGTGCATGAGTAGCATGCTGGAGTTGCCATAGCTGTTGAAATGCAGGCTATCCATACTGAAAAGGCACTAAGGCTAGAAACGAGTGGTATGATGATGTCAATGAAATTGTTATTTTTTTTTATTTTATTTATTTATCATTTGTTAACTGGGAAAGTCCGACTTGGAATGAAGCCAATTTTCAGTGGCGGCCCGGGGAGAAAGGGTCCAGATGCATGTCTTGGTAATGTGGGAGGAAACCGGAGCACCCGGAGGAAACCCACACGAACGCAGGGAGGACATGCAGACTCCACACAGAAAGGCACCCTAGCCGAGAATCGAACCGGATAACCTCTTGCTGTGAGGTGACAATGCTACCGCTGCACCACTGCGCAATCCCAACATCACAAATGCTGATCACTGATGTCATACAAAATGACAAACTGCAGGGCTGGACAGTGCATTGCATGAAATTCTTAATGGACTAGAGCAAGAAAATGCTGAAAGGTTCACAGATAATGACACTGCTGTACAGTGGTGGTCATACAATGATAAAAGACAAAAAAGAGCTGCAAGAAAGAGCTAAGTGTTTCAAAGAACCAACATGCAAAGTCATTTGCTGATGTTATCCAGACAACAAAAAACAGAATACAGACAAGGAATGCAGGAAAAATATGGCGAGAGAACAGCATGATGTGAAATAAAAGATGATAAGTTAGATTCATAAACGTTACCCACAAAGTGTACATTATCTGTACTCTTTGTGTATATTTTCTGAATTCAGAAACAGCCCTGCCTCAATGCCTGTTATGACTATTCACTCAGAAAGGTTATACTTAGTGTACACATGGTATATGGTTTCTGGTAACCTTTATGAATCCAGCCAGATGACTTTGAAGTGCACTTTGTATCCATGCAAGTTTTGAAATCTCTGGGGATATTTATTGTCCAAAATTATAGAAATGTTACAGGTGAGGAGAGAGAGACAGGTTAACTGATACAGCTTTTGAGACAGCAAAAATGGTTTGATTTTGCTAAGACATCCCAGTGAAACACAGACGGTATCCATTTCAAAACTGGAGTAAATTGATTTTTTTAATTTATTTTGTTAGGGATAGCAAATTCAATTATTGTTGAAATTGTTTATGTGTAAGCCAAATGAGACATTCTGTGAAAGTTTGCCAAAAGAAAATTGTGTCCATAACATGGGGATGTGTGAGAAGGCTTTGCTAGCATCTTTAGAGCAGGAAATACCAGACATTTGTTTGAAAACAATATAAGAATCAGTATTAAACCCCAGCTTAGGGTTACCATCTGTCTCATCAGATGAGACATTAAGTCAAGGGCCCATCTGCTTGAACTGGTATCTGAGGTGGATGTAAAAGATCCCACAACACCTAATGAAAAGAGTGGGGGAAGTTCCATGAAGCCTTGGCCGACTTTCCCTTAGTGGTATAAATACCACCTCAGGTCTCCCCTGAAAAAATGTCACTAGCCTACGGAGACTAACGGAGTCAACAAAGAGAAAATACATAACTAAATAAATGTCCACTAATGAATACCTCACTAAACGTCTTACAAACAAACTCCTTCCCCCTTTCACCAACTCCGCTCCCATTAGATCTCCCACAATCCAACATACCTTACAAAACACCATTCTAATCCACTGCACACTTTCACTATCACTATGCACAAACATTCTGTATCTCAGTACTAAGCTCTTCTCACTTATCAGATTGTACCTCTGTCTTTCACATACTCTCCCCCACTAATAAAAAGCTTAAAGCCTTTTACATACTGCAATCAATGCTACACATGCAAATACAATGACTATTCTAATCTCACCTGCACACATCACAAACTTTTATATCCACACATATCCACACAACAGCTCACCCACTGGTTACAACTCATACACATACTTAAACAAATCTGATTTTTTTCTCATATCACCTAAACTCTACCCCACACTCACTACTTCACCTGTATACACACAGATACCTAAAAACAATATAGTATGCCCACTCAATGCCAATTAATACAACCATATCCAAATTTGGCTACCCATTGCATAACACAAACATTGAACCTAAACTCAGTGGGGACATTCATCCTAATACTGGCCCCAACACTACCCAGCAACCCATACCAACTACCTCTACCCAAGCAATCCCATCTCACTCCCCTCACTAAAACCCCCAACTTTCTCTCACTCAACATACACTTCCACAGTTTCTGCAATAAACCTGTAGATCTTCATGCATGCCTAGAACACTACAGCCCTGACATAATAATGGCAACCAGAACCTGGCTGGAACCCAAACTAAGAAATAATGAAATATTTTCCCAAGGATATAATATAATCAGACCTGATAGTCAACACAAATGTGGGGGTGGCACAGCAGTTATATTCAAATAATCCCTAGAAATAACTAAATATTCTCTCAAACTCCCACTGTTCCAACACACTGAAGTCACAGCCACAGCTACCTCATTAAAAAATTGACAAGAACAAATCCATTTATATTACAGAAGTCTACATTTTCCAAGGCAATAATGCAGTCATACTTGCAGACATCCTATACTGGATAAACCACAAAATAGCTCAGGGAAATGCAAACCTAGATTGGAAAGCAAATGACTTAACCTCACCCAGCATAAACCTATTTGGCTTCTCACAGCTGATAACTCCACCCAAGTACACAAAAAACAAAGAGAGAAGCCACACATGACTGGATTCTCACAGATACACCGTTATCTCCAGTGGCTTCCTGTTGAATACTGTTAGTGATCACTTTTCAACATATATTAATAGGACAGAGACAAAATATTCCTATTCAAGTAAAATGTAAACAAGTTCGTAAAAAAAAAATAATAATCGACATAGCACAACTTAACTCAATACCACCTGAATATGACTGGAACCTATTGAAACTCTACTCCTAGACGAAGCAGTCAACCTTTTTAACCTGATATTTTTAAAGTTCTAAATACACAAGCACTCCTCACGACAAAATGAGCCAAGTCAAACCAAGCCATAAGCTTTACATGAAAAGCCAAAAGTATAATGACTAAGAGATCATATCTGGAAAGAATGGTCCAAAACCAAAATGCAAAGAGCCCTACAAGAATATAGAATCATATGAAACGTATCTAAGCAGAGAATAACTAACAAAAAAAATCCTATTTCTCACACCTCCAAAACTCACATCAAAACAATTACATTCTCTTCTGGTTATCTATTAAAAAACTATTACACTCAGGACAAATCTCCACTCCCTCTCCAACAATCAATAAAGACTCGGACTGTATTTCAACTCAGTTGAACACCCACTCTGTTAACTCAAACCTGGGAATAACTAAACAAAACTCCAAGCTACCATTCACCATCCCAAATTCCATAATACTGCACAGCAATTCATGCCCATACCTGTCCCCACTGCAACAATAAAAATATTTACTAAAATTAAAGCCAACAACTCTGATAATCTACCAACAGAATAGCGAACAATTGAAGCCACATCCATAGCAGTCCCTGTCTCCAGCCTAATTAACATATCCATGCATAAAAACTGTCAGAACAATCTGATAGAAATTATTCATAATCCCCCTCCACAAAGGGGGCAACAAAACTGAATTGAGTAAATTATTGCTCCTTTACGATCCTGTTAACTCTTTCCAAAATTCTGGAGAGATGTATACACTCCCAACTAATCAGATTTATCAATGTAGCTTACTTTCTCAAACACAACATGGTTTTCAGCCAAAGCACACCAGCACAAACACCCTCTGCAGCTTTAACACCACTTTCAATCACCACAGAAACAATGGAACCTCAACCTGTCAAAAGCCTTTGACATGGTATCACATTAGCAACTATCATATGAACTAGCGTCTCTTGGTCTAAACAAATCAGCTTTAACTTGGTTCCATAGTAATTTGTAAAATAGGCAATATGCAGTTAAGTGAAAGCAGATCTTTAAACTTTTATGTGGGTTAAAGCTGGGGTTCCTCAAGGTTCAATACTTGGGCTTCTCCTTTTTAACATATTTATCAACAAACTCCACACCAGTTCTCAATAAGAAACCCATATTCAATATGCAAATTATGCAAAAGTCATCTGCTCTGCATAATCACTGCATACCCTAGAAGATATCACTCAACAGACTTTCTTTTCCACAGAATTCTGATACATGAATCTATACCTACTCAACTCCAAAATGATAAAACTAATTATCTTTACCCCCCAAAAGTCTCATACAGCAAAAATACTGATTTGACATCCTGTCGTCCAAGAACATAAAAACTGAATGCATACCATAAACAATGCTACTCAGTCTAAAAAGACAACAAACTTAAATATGACCAACATCTGCTCTAGGCCATCAAAAAGATCCACTGGAGAGCTTCAAAAAAATCCATAGCCACCACTTACCTTCTTTATGCATGTCCCGTCTTTACAAATTTCAGTACTACCCTTAAAAATAAACCTAGTACATGTTACAATAAATAGCGGCCAGCATGACCCTACTGCTGCATTACAATCTCAGCAATTTGAAAATTATTCTAATCACTTGGAGTGGTAGTAGAACCCAGATCATTTTTCGCATCTGGCAACAAAGATGAGTATGTTACCAACTGAGCAGCTGAAATTACATATGTATACATAAGTAGCAGTGGAGTGACATGCATGGGGCATCACCCCTGGCAAAAAATTGCTTTTGAAGTTTAAGAGTGGGTTCTGGAATTTCCTCTTTTTGGTCAGAATCACAGATTACATTTTAAAATGTCGGAGCTTGCCTTATTATGTCTGATGCTTTGGATAGGGAGCCATGCCTTCCACAGCTGAGTCTGTAATTTTTTCTTATTGGTACAACTTAATTTGCACAGGATTATCAGAGCTTCTATTCATAAACAGCCCAGGCAGAGAGATTACTATATACAAAATTTATAAAGCTGCAGTTGGACATTTGGACTATTACATTACTTCCTTTGCATTCATAGTCATTGTTAAGTACCCACAAAACCTTCAGCTGCAGGGGGCTCCCATGACTCTCCATGAATGTGTGATCACCCTTAAAAGCTGCAGCTGTTTGGGGGAGGTAGGAAAAATCACCTTTTCTCTGAGCACATGATTTATACTGGATATGGTTGAACTATAACCCTGATTAGGACAATGTCGGTAACAACTGAATGAATTTAAGGTTAAAAAAGAGAGACCATTTATTCTTTGATTACACCCTTTATCGTAAAGTTGTTTGTATATAGAATAAAGCTGGTGAACAGTGAATGAATAAATTATGAGAAAAAATGATTCTTCAGCAATATGCTTTATCCTAAACAGGAATATTGTATGGCCCAGTAAGATAAACCCACTAATCAGTGAATGAAGATGAGGGATGTCGTAGAGATCAGCTACCCAGAGTGACTGACCTCAGTGCAAACCTGTGATCTTAAGAATTTCAGATGCTCCTGAGCTTCAGGGAAGGTACTCCTTATAAATACAGGAATGGAAACATACATCTATCTATCTACATATGTATACATATAGATAGATATTGATTGATAGATATAAATACATACATCTCAACCGAGCCTGATTTCATAGAGTGCTCATGAATTTGTATTATATTTTGTGTGTGTGTGTGTGTGTGTGTGTGTGTGTGTGTGTGTGTGTGTGTGTGTGTGTGTGTGTGTACACATGCATGCTTGTTAGTGAGTGTGTATGTGCCTGTGTGTGTGTGTGTGTGTGTGTGTGTGTGTGTGTGTGTGTGTGTGTGTGTGTGTATGTATGGAGGAGTGGAGCTGAGCATGAAAGTATGTGCTTTTATGTGCATGGGGGCATGTATGCACATGCTTGTTGAGTTGCAGTGGGGCTGTTGCTATATGTAAACTAAAGAAACAGTAAATGAAAACTGCCGATGCTAGCTGCAATACACTGAAGGCTGAGAAGGCAAAAACCAACAGTATAAAATAATAACCACTGCACTAATACAAAGCTAAGTGATTTCAATCTTTAATTCAAACTTCCTCAGATTGTATGATAGAATACAATGCTAATGGGACCAGAATAGATAGACATTGCGCCACAATCATTCAGCAAAAACACAGAAGGTTAATAAGGGATCAAATGCATATGCAGCTGGCAAGGAGTATCCTATTAATAAATCCAGTGATGATGAGGGCAACAATTTGTTTGATAGCAGCCAACAGTTGTCCTCTACTGCCACTGCAAGTAGGGAGTACAATACTCAAAACAATTTAGAGCAGCCTGTTGGTTTGTTCATTGATTCAAATGCTCCTATTATTGAAAATGGCAATGCTAATAGAGTTGCTGGTAGTAGCATCGAGGCTTGTGGCCCATCTTCCCCTTTTTGGGACATGGTACCGGGGAATTGTGGAAGAAAACAGAGTGACCCAAGGGGCAGATGGAAGACAAAGGGGAGGGGGAGTGGAAAGTGAACTTGACTAAATTTGAAAATACTACACATGGGGTTTTTGTTTTGAACTTTAGTGATTTTGTCATACAAGACAAACATTTGGAAGTTTTTGAAAAAAAAAAAAGGTTTCTCATTTGTTCCAACTTGCAGAGCTAATTTGACTGTCAAAAACTTAAGCTGTATGTACGTACGCTCAATTTGAATTATACTAACCGCACAGCCAACCCAAGAAAACCAAGAACCAAACCATGACTGCAACAGTGAACCACAAGATAAATTAAGGAGAGACTCTACTAGGTTGAGCACTTTTGTTCATTATGAACTTCATCAAAGCACTTCAAACAATTAATTCCAAAGTTAAATACCACACAATTAACATCACATGATCCAAGCCAGCCAAAAAAATCAGCATGAATATGTATAAAAACTTTGTATTAAAAACTTCACATAATACATACCAATATACCATAAAAATGAAAAATAAAAATAATGATTATGTATAAAATATAGATTTCAACATTTTAAAAACTAGCCCCATAAAACTTTAGCTTAAGCAAAGAAGTAATAGAGCAAAACTCATTCAGTCCAGGATAATTAGTGGCATCTAGCAATAACAGCCATTAGAGTTAATTTTTATCCAAATGCTCACTAATAATCCATCCCTGTATATCCTTTTTAACCTCTCTATTACTAAAAAATTAAAACTGCGCATATTGCACTCCTCAATGTGTCTATAGAGAGTAGGTTGACTTTTTATTTTTAATATCTGCACAATGGTCATAAATACACTTTCTAAATCATCTTGTTGCCTTGCCAACATAAAATGAAGGACAACAATTACACTGAGCAAAATAAAGTACATTAGAAGTGTGATAAGAAAAATAATCTGCAATTTTGTATTCCTTATTTCTAACAAAACCATCAGCACTGTTGATCAAATAACAATGCAAACAACAACCACATCTAAAAGTACCAAATTTTGTGTTAAATCAGCTTGCCCATTTTTCGCCACTTCCTTTCCATATAATCCTTTAAGGATTTGTCCTTTTTATAAGTGAATAAATGGTTTATCTCCTAAGTTTTGGGCCAAATCCTTATTCCTCAAAATAATTCCCAGTTTTTTTTAATACAATTGATGTTAGATGGCCTGTCCAATGTGTATATAGTAATAAAACATTTAGTGAAATCAATGTCAGTATTAACTATTCTCTGCCCTTCATCCCTAACCCTAGAGGATGGTACAATACCTGATGAACCCAAAATGGGTGAATAAAACCCAGTATTTCTTTTATTAGCCACTTCATTTTTAATATCAGCTAGAAATTGTTCCGGATAGCCTCTTTTATGAAACGTCTCCAATACATTTTCACATTCCAGATAAAATGTTTCAGTATTGGAGATCATCCTAGCTAAATGAACTAGTTGTCCTTTGACAACTGCCTTTTTTTGAAATCTGGGGTGCCAGCTGTAAAAATGTAAATACATGTTGGAAAAGGTGGGTTTCCTAAAGATATTTGAAGAAACACACTTCTTTTTCATATCTTTGCTAATTTCAACATCCAAGTAAGAAATCTTACCCTCATGAAATTGATATGAAAATTTTAGAAAATCCACAGTATTTTAATGGGTTTATATTACAGTGTCGAAATGCCGTAACACTGAGTACCTCGTTGGCGACATATATTCAGTGAAAATCATTTCTGTGATTCACTGAATACTTAAAGGGCAAACAAATACTTGCCCTGCAACTCAACGGAACTAAATCCACCTAAACCAAACTCACCCATGTGGGGGGCTGCACCCCCACCCCCCATAACTAAATATACCAACTCCAAGATCACACTACAATAGAGATAAGGGCAAAATTGTGTAGTTGGCCAACTACATCTTTGCCCTGTAAGCATTCAGTGAATTGCAGAAGTGATTTTCGCTGAATACGTGTCGACAATGAGGTGTTCGATGCTACATCATTTCAACACCGTAATAGAGATCCTTGTTAATATAGCTAAAAAATTTGTCCAGCTTGTCTCTAGTATCCACCCATAGAATAAATATATCATCCAGGTACCTAGTATAAAGCGTCCAACAATCAACATAAGTACTATTAAAATATATTCCTCCTCCCACTGGGCCATAACATAATTTGCACACCCTGGTACACACTCTGCCCCCATAGCCACTCCAGTAATCTGTCTATAAAACTGACCCTCAAAATAGATGAAGATATTTTTTAACACTACAGTCATTAAGGTGGTGATAGCATTTTCCTTATCGGAACTTAAAGTTTTTGAATCTATCAGTTGTTGTTCAAACCACCTTAACCCTCTCCATGAGGTATTATTGAGAATAAATTATGCACATCTATAATAGTATTGTTATAGTACATGAAAATAGTATTGTCACTAAAGGGAATATTATTAAACATGTTCAGAAATTGCCAGGAGCCCTTACAAATATGTTGAATGTTCTCTAAACCTTTTTTCATATTATAGTCAATCCACTGTGCAATAAAATATGTTTTTGATCTAGACACATCCAGAATGGGTCTAAATGGTGGATTGACTAGGCTTTTGTGTATCTTTGGAGTCCCCAAAATACTGGCCAGCACAGACTTATCATTCAAAATGAACTCAATCTTTTTTTACATATTTGTCCTTGCAACAACATATCGTCAAGCAATAGGTCAATATTCCTAAAAGCAATATTAATTTCATTGTGAGAGACCTCCTCATATGTGTCCTCAAGTAGCAATGCTTTCATCTGATTATAATACATTGTATTCATTACAACTAACCCACCCCCTTTGTCCAGTTTCATAATTTTTATGTCCAGATCATCAATGAGCTCTTTAATTAGTTTAAACTCATGCACATTAGGCAATTTACACACATTTCGTTGTTTTAAAATATTATGTATTTTGAACTAACAAACTCTTTCAAATAATTGAATATTGTTGTTCAAGGGTGGGTTAAAACAACTTGCTCGCTGCAATGATGCATCTGATCTAATATTATCATGAGCAAAGAACAATCTGTTTTATTCACCCATAGGATCATAGGAACATAGGAAGTTACTAGGCTATTGGCCCTGAGGCCCTTAAAAGCCTAGCCATGACTTTAGCCCACATTTAGACAATTCAGCTCCCAAAGCATGTGTCCAGCAGGGGTAATCCCAGGGGCATATTTTCTGTTTCCCATCCAGTTATCCAAGTTGTCCTTAAAAAGGGATAATGAGGTACTCTGCTTGACATGGAGAGGGAGTCAATTCCACAGCTGGGGAGTCTCTGGGACACAAATCTGTCCTGCCAATAAGTCTTATTGATGTCACAGACCAGGTTGAGGTTGCGTGTGTGGGTTACTCTAGTGGAGCTTTACTTGCGGATATGCAGCAGTCCTATCAAGGCGGGGTCTGAGATTTCATTGTATGCCAGAAAGAGGTCACCTCTGAGGAGTCTGTATGAAACTGAGTAGAGGGACAGGGCTTTTAGCCTATCCATGTAGGGTAGATGATTGAAGCCCTGGATTCTCCTGGAGAGGAACCTCTATATCTCTCCAGCTGCTGCATGTGCTTTGCATGGTACATGCCAAAGGGGACATTGTACTCAATAACTGGCCTTATAAGGGAAGAATACAGGGATTTTATGACTTCCTTGTCCCTGGATGAGATACCCTTACTTATGAGGTGGGCCATGTAGAAAGCTTTCCATACAACAGAAGCAACAGGGTGGCCAAAAGTCAGGTTGTTTTCAACCTGGGTTCCAAAATCCCTCACAACTGATTGCGTGCTTAGGACATTGTTATTAACGTGATAATATGTGGGGACATCACTCTCCCAAAAGGGGAAGATGATGCATTTTTTAGCATTCAACTTGAGGCCATGTTTCTGGCACCAGTCATTTCTTTGTAACACCCTCTTGGAAGACGTCCGCATCACTTGGAGAATTGATGACCATGCCCAGTTTGCAGTCATCTGCAGACTTGGTCAGCCATAGCCCACTAGTTTTGGCCTGCACCTCAGAGAAGTATATCCTGAGTAACAGAAGCCCCAAGACCAGTCTCTGGGGTACGTTGCTCATTACGGGTCTACTGCTTGAGGTGGCTTTACCTAGTTTAATTAGGTGGGTTCTATCAGTGAGCCAGTTTGCTACCCATCTGGTAACATATGAATTGATGCCTAATTGAGAAAGTTCACCAGGTAGTGTACCATCCCCTAGGGTTAGGGATGAAGGACAGAGAATAGTTAATAGTGACATTGATTTCACTAAATGTTTTATTACTACATACACACTGGACAGCACATCTATTATCAATTGTATTACCAAAAACTGGGAGTTATTTTTGAGGGATAAAGATTTGGCCCAAAAATTAGGAGACAAACCATTAGTTACTTATAAAAAGGATAAATCCTTAAAAGTTTATAAGTAAAGGAAATGTCGAGGAATGGGTGAGCGGATAAACACAAAATTTCACACTTTTAGATGTGGTAGTTTTTCGCAGTGTTATTTGATCAACGGTGCTGATGGTTTTGTTATTCGAAATAGGGAATACAAAATTGCAGGTTATTTTTCTTGTCACACTTCTAATGTAGTTTATCTTGCTCAGTGCAATTGTTGTCCTTCATTTTATGTTGGCAAGACAAGACAATTTAGAAAGTGTATTTATGAGGTTTGTGCAGATATTAAAAATAAAAAGTCGACCAAAACTCTATATAGACACATTAGAGTGCAATATGCACAGTTTTAATTTTTTAATAATAGAGCAAGTTAAAAATGATATACAAGGATGGATTATTAGTGAGCATATGGATAAAAGTGAACTCAAGTGGCAGTTACTGTTAGATGCCACTAATTATCCTCAACTGAAATATTATTGCTCCATTACTTCTTTGCTTAAGCTAGAATGCTAATGCTGAAATCTATATTTTATACATAATCATTATTTTTATTTTTCATTTTTTATTGTGTATTGGTATCTATTATGCAAAGTTTTTAATACAAAGTTTTTATACATATTTTTCATATTGGCTGGCTTGGATCATGTGATGCTAATTGTGTGTCACTTAACTTTGGAATTAATTGTTTGAAGTGTTCTGATGATCTTCATAATGAACAAATGCGCCCAACCTAATAAAGTCTCTCATTAAGTTATCTGGTGGTTCACTGTTCCAGTTGTGGTTTGGTTCAATTTGAATTATATATGGCATGATCTTAATATGGAGAGAGGGGATTTAAGACATGAGAAGTGCATATAATCCTTCTCTTCATCATACTTTGTAAGTCTTTTCTGAGGCTTGTGAAAAGGAAATTAGGGATCTTTTGAGCACTCCACTGCCTTAAACGTTTTTAACATGACTACTTCTGAGAAGCAGGCTTTGTTGGAGCTTAGAAATTTGCAAGGGATCTGAATTATGAAATCTGAGAAAAGCAATGGGGTGGTGCTCATGAATTTTGTGGATTATGTCTACACTATTTCTGATGTTTTGGCAGATAGTGATCTCTATTTTTGTCAGCTGGATAATGTTTTGTTAGACCTTCTGTACAATGGACAGGTTGATGCTAAGCTCTATGATTTTTTTCATGTTGAATTTGCAAAGTTGGGTAGGTTTTTTTGTATTCTGAAAACTCACAAGGTTACAGTTGAGGGAGACATTCCCTCTTTTAGGCCCATCATTCCAACAGGTGGAACCAAAACAGAATTTATATGTATTTTTTTAGATTCAGTTGTCAGTTCCTTGGCACAAAAATCAAAGTTTTACCTTAGAGCATTATTAGATTCATTGCACCAATATTCTTTCTCAGGGTGTGAGAAGTGAATGTTTACACTTGATGTAGCTTTGCTGTATTCCTGTATACCGCAGGATGCATGGTTGGAGGTTTTTAGGAATTATTTCGTTCATTTTTTGAAATTTGATGACACTTTTGTTAGAACTTTATGTATTCTTGTTGAGCTTGTTTTGGAGAATAACTGTTTTGTTTTTAATAGGAATTATTTTAAATAAAAAAGAGAAGCGGAGATGGGTGTCAGGATGGTACCCTCATATGCCAATTTAGTAATGAGTTGGTGGGAGCATGAATTTATTTGTTCCCATCCACTATTTGATAAAGTTTGATTTTACAGGAGTTATATCAATGATTTATTTTTTGTGTGAGAAGGTGATTTTGAGGAGGTCGCCATTTTTATTTTTGACCTTAATGCTAACACTTCCTTTTTAAGATTTACCCAAGGGTGTTTGGGAACAGTAGTTAATTATTTGTATGTGGAAATTTCCCTGGATGTGGAGTTTGCTATCTTCCACAGTAACATTTTTTGAAGAAAGCAACTTTTGTTAATAATTACCTTGCTTCCAGTAGCCAATACCCTGAGTTTATGAACAAGAATGTTGTTAGGGGTGAATGTATTAGGACCAGGTGTCTTATTAATATAGATTTGCACTTTGAGAACAATGTTTTGTTTTTGAAGCAATTATTTAAGGAAAAAGGCTACACTGACCCTTTTTTAGACAATATAATTGATCAAATTAGGGATTTGAGAAGGATGAAATATCCTCCAATTTTATTTAGTGGTTTTCTTAACCCTAGTAACATGGCATGTAAGAAGGGAACTGCAGTTTTAAGTCAGTGGATTTTTCCTTGCCCATTCCATGTGATGCAAACCACATTAACGGTATTTTAAGTGGAAACTGGAAAATCATTTCAGGCAACAAAGACCTTAGTGAGGACCTTTACTTGAGACTTAAATTTTGCAACAAGAAGAGTTATGATCTCAAACAATTGTTTGAGCATATTCCTGTCATTGGCCATGTCAGTAAAATGGGTATGTTTATAGGTTCATAGGTGTTTACTAAGCTAACGACCACAAGGGCCTTTTTAAGCCTAGCCATGCATCCCAAATATCTGACAAGTTCTGATACCCTTTATAAGCATAAGAATGGGCCTGAGAGATGAAGCATTTACATGTTACCTCTGTCTATTACAGACATAGGTGCCAAACCAGGGATGAATTTTTGGTTTCCCATCTAGTTGTCCAAGTTGCACTTGAATTGGGTTAGGATGGAACTCTTTCACATGGATGGGGAGCTTGTTCCATAGATGGGGTAGTTTCTGGGATACATATCTATCTCTCCAGCAGGTCCTATTTATATCACAGGTAAGGTTTAAGTCTTTAAAATGGGTAATTCTGATGCTGTTTTGTTTTGTGGATATGCAGGAGGTCCATCAGAGTGGGGTCTGACAATGCCCTGTATGCTAGGCATAGATCTCTCCTCAAAAATCTGTAAGAGACAGAATACAGGGATAGGGCCTTGAGGTGGTCTGCATAGGAAATATTACTTACACCCTGTATTATTTTAGTGAGGAACCTCTGCAGACATTCCAGTTGTTGGATATGCCTAATTAGGTACATACCAAGGGGGCATTGTACTCAATGATAGGTCTGATGAATGCCAAATACAGTGGAACAAAGACTTCCTTGGACTCAGATGCCATACATTTGTTTATAAGTGGCAGAACATAGAATGATTTTCTCTACATTGTAGACACATGATGATCAAAGGCTAGATTACTATCTATATGTGTGCCTAAGTCCCTGAATACTGGGTCAACTCTAAGGGGTGTGTTGCCAATGTGATAGTTAGCAGAAATGGATGACTTCCCAAAGGATACTATTATGTATTTCTTGGCATTTAGTTTTAGTCCATGGCTCTGACACCAATTGTTTGTCTGTGTCACCCCTCCTGGAGAACATTTGTGTCAGTGTAAGATTCAATGACAGCTCCTAATTTGCAATAATCTGCAAATTTAGTCAGCTAGAGACCACTGACATTGACTTAGACTTCTGCGAAGTAAATGACAAAAAGGAGTGGTCCAAGGACTGATCCCTGAAGGGACTTCACTTGTGACTGGCCTCTTTGTAGAGGTGGACTCCCCACTTCTAACTTCCTGGGTCCTGTCTATGAGCCAGTTGGCTACCCACCGCATGACATACGGGTTTGTACCTAATCTCTTGAATTTGTCAACAATACCTGAGTGGGGTATTGTGTCAAATGCCTTGGTCAGGTCAAGGTAGGCAGTGTGAATGACTTTGCCCTCATCCGTTGCATTGGTGACCTTCTTGAAGATGCCTACTAGACTGAGTAGGCATGATCTGCCCTTAAAAAAAACAAATTGTGTTGGGTCCAGTGTCTGGAGGTTTAATATATCTCTATTGATCATTTCTATGATAATTCGTTCCATGATTTTACATATAAGACTAGTGAGACTTATGGGTCTGTAGTTTCTAGGGTCTGTAGATGGCCCACCTTTGTGCAGAGGGACGATTGTTGCCTTTCTGCATTCATGAGACACAAAACCTGTTTGGAGGCTACAGTTAAATAGCAATCCCAAAACCCCTGATAGGTCATGTTTCATGTTATTTAGAAGGCATCCTGGGATACTGTCTGGGCCCATTGATGCAGTGTTCTTGGTCTTAGACAGAGCATTAAGGACCTGTTCTCTAGTTATATTAGGGGGAGTTATATTTGATGATATTTCCGGATGGACGGTTGAGGGGGAGAGATGGGTAAAGATGGAACTGAATTTATCAGCCAGGAGGTTTGCTATATCTTCTGGCTCAGTATAGGTGGCTCCATCTACAATGAGCTCTGCACACAATTGTGTATGGCCTTTTAGGTTGCAGACATAGCTAAAGAATGCTTTGTGGTTGTCCTTGGCCTGGGATGCCAAACTTACCTCATATTTGGCTTTTGTATACTTTATTTGTCCTCTGAGATGTTTTGATGTAATGGATGTAAGCAGAGCAGGTTTATCAATGAAAGGTCAAATGCTGTCCTTAAACACAGTGATTTTGCAGCTATGGGCTGTAGTATTTCCTGATGTTCAATATCTGTAGTGTATCTTGCTACCTGTGATTCGTGTTTCTGCTTATATATAGGAAAAACCATTAGGAAGTTAAATACGCATATTTCTGAACACCTTTTGGTCATTAAAATTAAGGATGCAATGAATGTTTTGGCCAAACATTCACTAAACTGTGATAATTTTAGGACATTTCTATTTTTTGCAGTTGATTTATTTACTCCTAGTCCCTACAGTGGTGATTTCAAGAAATATTTAGAAGTCAAGGAACTTAACTGGCAAATCTTGTTATAAGCTGACAGAGTACCAAGTCTTAATGAAACTATTAATATAAAATGTTTATTAAAGATGTCATTTTGTCTTTTCTTTTTTGTATATATTTTTTGCATAGGGTAAACTTTTGGTATACGTTTAGTCTTTTATATGATTTTTGTGTATATATTGTTTTAAGTGTTTATCACAATTAATTTATTGTCTTTGTCAGATAATTATTTTTTTTTTTCAATTTGCTTTTTATTTCGTTTTCCATAGTTGTATAAGAGCATAAAAAAGAACAGTTAATACATAACAGAAATAAATAACAATGGATTTACATAAGGTCAAATAACACATATTATGCTGTATTTCACAATTTTCTGTGAGGTTATCCTTATTTATATAGCATTTTAACTAAATTTAAGCAAAAAGAAAAGTACCTCTTCCCCTTTCTAACAAAACTTCATTCAATGGCAAAGCATGTCGTGTAATAACAAGTGAAATAAGAGTAACAATAAGAGAATAATAACAAGTTATTTATATAATTTTTTACCATTGACCATTGTTATCTAATATGTAGAAGTATTTTAATTATCTCTCTAAATCTAACAAGGGAAACTATTTACATTATTTACATGTGGTTGTCACTCTCGAAGGGTATTTTGGTAGAGTTTAAGGTTGTATGTAGGTATTAATGGAATTCAGTATACTTAATGCAATTGAGATAGCGTTCATAGAAAATACAATGGATGGTCTCCAAAGATTGGAAGAGGGGTTGACAATTAAATGTGGGCAGTACAATAGGGCTGCCATACTTTCATTTTAGTGCTGGTCTACGATAGAATTTCTATGAGCTTTCCCCAGTATTTCTTGAAATAGGCTAGTTTCTTTTGACTGACAGTTTTTAGTTTGCTAGCCAAAACATATTTAATAGCCAGATTTTTGAATTCTGACCAAGTAGTTTTGGTTTTATCCAGCCAGTTCAGAGCTATGTAGTATTTAAGTAGTGCACTTAATGTTACTATAATATGTTTGGATTCTGGCGTATATGTATTAGGGAAAATGTTCAATATTGACATTTCCCATGAGAGGGTAGACTTCATGTAGCCTGATTTCTCCAATTTCACTCTTAAAGAGCACCAAAGCTTGCGAACGTTTTTACAGGACCAAAAGATATGTAGAATGTCAGCTCTTGTGTTAGTACACGTGGGACAGAATGGTGAGAAATTAGTGTCTATTTTATTCAGGAAGATTGGTGTATGGTAGGCATTGTTATTTATCATGATTTGGGTATAAATTAACTTTTTAGAAGGAGTAAGTTTTGTAGTTATTTGTATTGCCGCCAATTTTTGTTCATTAGTTAATTTTACATTTTGGGTTGTCCAATAGTTTAAGTATAGGATTTCTTTTTGGCACTTAGTTCGAGTGATTAATCTATAAGTATTTGAGAGCATGTTGTTTTTTTGTAGTAAGTGGGATGTGAATTGTTGATATAATTGAAATTCTTGTAGAGTTACAATTATTCCTGATGATTTCAAGTTTATTAAGTAAATTACTTGGTTAATGATTGTTCGATATTTTTTATTTAATGCCAAGACATTAATAATGTGACTTTGGGGTTGATCTTTTAATTGATAGAAGTCCCATACTATACAGTTTTTAATATTTGGATAGTTTTCTAGGTTTAGCATTTTGTTATTTAGTTTGATTTCAGGGTTTATATGTATTGGTTGTGCCATAATTATGGAATTCTTTATGTTTAAGGAAGCAACCAGCTTTTGGAAACATAGTACATTATTAATTATTACAGGATGTAATTTGAAGTACCTTAGGGTTTTGTTGCTAAGAAAGGGAATAGCTTTTGGGTTAATGTTAAAGGTATTTATATTCTGGTAGTAGATTTTTATCCAGAGGGGGTTCCAGGAACTATCATAAGGTTCAAATTGGGTTAGGCGCATAATATGGTTAGCTCTAATAATATGATAATATGTCTGAAAGTCAGGAAGACTCAGGCCGCCCCTTTCTTTGGGTAGTGTTAGTTTTTTATAACTAATTCTAACGCTCTTTGGATGCCATATAAAGTTACCCAGTGTTGTTTTCAATTTGGAAAAGAATTTATTTGGGACATTTTGGCTAACCGCTTAAAAATGGTACAATATTTTGGGAAGAATATTCATTTTTATGACTGATGTCTTGGATAGAAGAGAAAGGTTTAGGTTTTTCCATCTATCCAAATCTTTTGTGACTTTTGACCAAACCATGTAAAGGTTTTCTTTTATAATTTCTTTATGCGGGTAAATAAAGGTAACACCTAAGTATTTGAGTGAGTATTCTATTTTGATCTTTGACTCTGGGAAGAAAATTTCCTTATGGCTAAAAGGGTTTAATGGGAATATTTTGGATTTATTTGGATTCATGGCATAGTTTGAAATTGCCGAGAATTTGTCAACCGAGTTTAAAATTTTAACAAGGTCAGTGGAGGGGTGTTGAAAGTAAATGTTAAGGTCGTCAGCAAATGCCGTGTATTTAATTTGAACCCTTGAGATATAGATAGTATGGTTAAATGTTTTTTGACTTAACTTCAGAAGGAGAACTTCTAATTAAAGATTGAAAAGATAAGGGGAAAGTGGACAACCTTGTCTAGTACCATTGAGTATGCGTATAGGATGTGAGTTCTTTTTATTTATATGAAGTGTGGTAGTGGTCTTATTGTATAAGACTCTAATCATGGCTATAAGTTCTTCGGGAAAAGTGAAACACTTTAAAACCTTGAACAAGAAGTTTAAGTTAACTCGATTGAAAGCTTTTTCTGCATCAACGGATAGTACATATTTAGGGGAGATGTCTTTAGCTGTCATATTTGTTATTGCTTCTATTGTTAACGTATTATCTCAGACTTGCCTGCCTTTCATAAAGCCTAACTGCTCAGACGATATAATAGAGGGTAGTATTTTGGCCATTCTTTGTGCCAGTACTGTTGCTAGTATTTTTATTTCAAGGTTAATTAATGTAATTGGATGATAGTCATTAGGGTTATGTTCAGGTGTGTTAGGTTTTGAGATGAAAATTGTTTTAGAGTTATTTATGTATAGATCTGTAATCCCATATTTTAATATGTAATTATACACTTTTAGTAAAATTGGGACTAAAAACTTTTCAAAGGCTTTATAAAATTCTGATGTATAGCCATCTGGGCCTGGAGATTTCCCTACTTTCATTTTCTTGATGGCTAAAGATATTTCTTCAGTAGTTATTGGTTGTTTAAGAAGCTTAACTTGGGTATCATTGATTTGTGGGAAGTGTAGTTCATCTAAAAACATATTGGAAGCTATTAGATTTTCTTGAGGATGTGGGCCATATATCTCTTGATATATTTCTTCAAAGATTTTTATAATATCCTCATCCGAGCTAAATATTTTATTATTATATTTAATTTCTTTTATTTTGGAAGAAGGGGGTTTTATATTGATTATTCTGGCTAGGACCTTAGAGGGAGTTTGGGCCCATTCAGCATATCTATGTAATAGCCTAAGTTCAATAAGCGATAGGTGATTCATTTGTGTTTCTTGCAATTGTTTTTGTATCCGAATGGCCTGTTTCTCGAGATCTGGAGATTGTTTTTGTTGCATTTGTAATTCAAGATTTTTTAGCTTAAGTTCTAGATTATCAACCTGGGATTTGATTTGTTTTTTGAGTATTGATGCTTTTTGTATTAATATTCCTCTGAGTGTTGCCTTAGCAGCTGCCCACTGTATATCAAATGGAATATTTGTTTTTTCTAAGTTACTACAGGTCTAGTCAAGTAGTTCAGTCACTTCTTGGCAAGTTTCCTTATTTTTTAAAAGGTTATGATTCAAGGTCCAGTTAACTGCATGTTTCTCTTTTGTGCTTGGCTTAGTCTCATTTATTTTTAGATAGATTTTTGCATGATCAGACAGGGTTCTAGGATCCGCACTATATTTTATTTTGAATTTTTTGAAATTGGTTGAAATTAAAAAAAAAATCTATTCTGGACCATGATTTATGGGATGTTGAAAAAAATGTGTATTTACTGACTCCAGAGTCCTGTCTGAACAATTCAAAGGGATCAAATATGTTAAAATCTTCCATTAGTTCGTTTATAAGATTTGTTAAGTCCACTGGTTGTTTATTCTCTTTGTTCATTCTGTCAAGTTCAGGTCTGCTAATCATATTCCAATCCCCTCCTAATAAATACAAATGGTTTGGGAATTTTTCTAAAATTGAGTATATATCATAAAGAAAAGTGGTTTGGTACATACATAGACCATACACATTTAGGATAAGAATATTTCTATTGAGAGGTGGAAGGGAACATACTAAGTAGCACCACCTGCCATTGGGATCGCTGTCACTTGCTTTTATAGTCCCTTTGAAAGAGTTTTTAACTACTATTGCTACCCCCTTAAGACGCAGTATCATTTCCAGCTGCTATAATCAATTTTTCCCATTTCTTATTTGCTTCCTTCTCCCATTGAGCTGTGGTCATGTGTGTTTCCTGTATAAGCGTTATTTCAGCTTCTGATTTATAGATTAAGTGCATAATTAACTTATTTATTTTATTATTTTGGAGACCTTTAACATTCCATGATTCCAGTAGTATCATTTTGTCTTTACTGTCTGTGCAATTTGAATGCTGGTGTAATGGTTCTATAGGGATGATAATATTTTGAGTACATGATATGTAAGTTACATTTAAGTGTTATCGACATTTTTAGAATTAATGAGTGACAACCCACCCCTTGCAGACCATCCCTCATGCTTATCCACAACCTCCTATTATCTGTAAGAGGCATTTTAAAACTATGTACACAACAAACTATAATACAAAATTCTCTTGTTATTCTAAGATCCATCAGATAATTAGCATTATAATAACTTCCTTGCCTGCATAAGCTTGTAATTACTTATTAATGGTATAGCATTTTAATTATTAGTTGAAAAAGATGTTACTTAGACCCATTCCCTGATTAGATAGCTTAAGGGTTGAAGTTTATATTTTTAATACTTGAAATTATGTTCCATAGAGATTTTGTCTCTCATAGTTAAGAGTTGGAATCTATATTAAGATGTACCAATCCTGTAGCAGTCTGCCCATATTTTATGTAATTTCTCTTAGTTTAGACTTAGCTTTTAATGACCTTCGGTATAATTGCTATGAAATACATTACAAAAAAGACGACATGCTATTTGCGATTGTTAGACCTCCGATAACACACAGTAAAGTCATGTATATACTGGCACAGCTTTTTGATGTTGTTTTATAATAACTTTTGACAGTGCTATAGAGTAAGGTTACAACATGCTATCTCTGAAAAGTACATAACGCAATATTACATATTCCTCTGAAATTTAAGACAATTTCCCCTTCCGCTGATTTCACATGTATTCATATGTTGTACATACAGCAAAGTAAATCATTGCCTGCTAAGTATGTTGCCAAATTATGATATCAGGATTATTTATCAAGATTTATACAGCCCAGTTCTTTAAAGACACTCTCTATTTTATTAGTGACCCCTATTATATGAATTAATACCTTTAACACACTCAATTACTCGGCAGGTCATCTTTTTCTTAAGGAGAAAGAACTCTTATTAAGTAGTCATTTTTTTTAATCTCTCTCGGACACATTTTAGGGGGCCACTGGTTATGTATTTTCCCAGAGCTTTATCAGATGCTGCTTACATTCCTGTTGATATAGTGCAAAGATTCACTGACATCTGGGATCTTATGATGTTTTGTGATGATGTCCCCTAGTCCACAGACAGAAAATTAGGCAATGACAGCCATCCACCTTCCTTTATGATGAGTTAGGTGTTGGCTACTCAAATTTATGTTCTGTCCTCTAGCTGATCATGAGTTGTTTTAAGCTATATGTGAAATCCCTGTATTTCTGTCTGTGGTCTAGCAAGACATCCTCAATCTGTGGCCATAGACACTCACCTTAGGGAATTTTAAGGATTATAAAAAGGCCCGTTTTACAATATGCTGTAATTTCACATCGGCACAGATTATTTAGTACAGTCTCTGAAATGTGAAAAAAAAAATGTTCAGAGGCAAAGCAGATATTTATTTTCAATTTGTATGTGTGTTTCCATGGAATTAAGTTGGCCGGGGTATGTTAGAGTTGAGCAGTTACATCTGGAATCTGAAAGGAGCTCTTTGACTTTATGGGCGATGCATAACATAGCAGTACTGTCGACCATGCTTGTTTGCATGAGAACTGTCAACCCTTCGTTGTTTGTGTGGAGGCTCTGCTCTTTGACCTTATATGCGTAGTGCCTCATCTAACAAACCTGGAATGCGTACTTTGCGCATTTCCGTTTAATAAAAAATTCTGAGAAAACAATGGATTTTGCTTTCCGGGAACCTGCATTCACTACAATTTCAAGACTCTGGTAGCTGGCTCAGTCACACGTTATTATGTCAGGGACAGAGAAAAGGAATAAACATCAGTTCTCCTCATTCTTAGCAGGTATGCAATGTCTTGTAAATTTCTTCATTCGCTTTGCCATTTAGGTCGGTGTTGTATTGCTATATCAGCAGTTCCATATCTAATTTTAGGGATGTGTAGTTTGTGTTACATTACGCGGTTCCAAGAACGATTTTCTGGATTACCCTTGGGTCAGATTTTGCCATTCTCTACTTTCTCTTCTTATCCTCTCCCTCAATTAAACATCTTGCGTATTGGGTTTTATCTATTTTGTTCAATCAATGATCTTATATAGCTGGGATTTGTCATCCCATATAGTTCGTCAGCATATATAGGTTGGCGTTGGGAGAGTAATTTTTCTTGCATGTAGCAGTCTTATACTTCTTGAATTTGTTTTTATTTGTGTTTGAAGAGAAGAGAAGTGTTTCTGTATTATTTCTTTGAACATTGTGACATGCAATAGCGATTATTATACTTGTTTCCTTTAAAGCTGTTTTCCTTTTTTTTTCCTTCCTTTCCCTTTCTCTTCCTCTCTCCCCTTTTAAGAATCCAATGCAGCGTCATGACTTGTGCGTGCTTTGCAAGGTCAGAGAATACAGGTTTAGTGTTTATTGGTAGTATAGGCCCAACAATGGAATCCTAAGACGATAAGTGCAATTTCTCTTTGTGCTGGTCTCTGTCTCAACTATTTACAGTTAGAGTCTTGGTAATGGTAATTTTGATTGGTAATGTATAGCAAGTAATTGTCTATGGTCTATGGTCATAAGTTAGTCTAGTAGGGTTACCTTTAAACTGTATTTGGAGGAACCTCTTTAAACGCATTCAAAAATGATGATTTAGCTTCTTGGACAGATTTAACTGAGTAACTGGCATTTTTGTGTTGAAAGCAGAGAGTCGCCGGATATTTCATTTGAAATTTAATGTTTTTGTTTAGTAGGTAGCTACAGAAAGGAGATAGAGCTTGTCATGACTGTTTTATCGGGAGAGGCAGGTCTTGTGCTATTGTGATTTTATATCCATTCCAGGAGATATTTTTCTTCTTTTTGGCATTAACAATTATGGATTGTGCATGCTCGGAATTTAATATCCTGACATAGACTTGTCTAGGACTTTCAGAAGTTTGATCTTTCCTTAGTGCCCTGTGTATTCTCTCAATTGTTACCATTTTAGACAAGTCTTTGTTGTCTAGTACAATGTCAATGATTTCTTTTGCAATTCCAGAAAGCTGCGATTGTTCATATTTCTCAGGAATGCCTCTGATTAGTATGTTATTACGTCTAGCTCTTGCCTCTAGGTCGATAATTTTTTGTTTCACTTCTGTAATGGTGATGTCTCTCTCTGCAGCTGCATGTTGTAGTTCTTGTATCTTTATTTCATTGTTTAAGGTTTTAGCTTCATTTTGCTCCATTCTTGCCATCATGTGCTCCAGATTATTACCAAAAGATGTCAGCTTAACAGAAAATGCCTGTATTTCTGATTGAAGGGGGAGCAGGGCTTCCTTGAAGTCTTCTAGTGTGAATGGTTGGTCAGACTTAACATTTTGGGTTTGCTTGTTAGCTTCAGGATGTGGTTTGTTTGTCTTTTGCCTTTTGGAAGAATATTCCTTTTCCGGAGAGCTAATGAGGGAAAGTCTAGTCTTAGTAGTCTGAGATTCCATTTGTTCCATTTTGATTGGCTTTTTCTTTTTTGTTTATTTGTTTAGGTAGCTTATTTTCAGACTGCCAGGCCCAAGCACATGTATCCAGGATCGCCACTGTATTTTGAAGACTATTGGTTCAAAACCGTTCCTTGTTCTCGAGAAAGAAGAGCAGATAAGTGATATTCAGAGTCCTTTTATGATGTTTTAGATTTTTTTTTTGATTTATTTATAAAGTAGCTACATTGATTTGATTAGATTTGAGAGCAGGCAGAAGTATATGCTTCCTATCTGGCGGCCATCTTGAACTCCCCGTCAGATAATTAATTTTAACATATAAAATGGCTTTTTGCTGTACTTCACTGAAGCTCTGAAGAAGTTTGAATTAAAGAATGAAAGAACTTAGCTTTACATTTGTGCAGTGGTTATTATTTCATACTGTTGGCTTGGCCTTCTAAGCCTTCAGCGTGTTGCAGTTAGTGTTGCCGGTTTTCGTCTGTTGTTTTTTTGTATACTAGTTTTAATTTTAGCTGCTGGTTTTTGCTGTGCCACTATATGTATCTGACATACCAAACATTGGAAATGCATTAATGTGCCCATTATTTCATTATTTATGCTTTTTATTTGATCACAATCAGGCTTATGAGGTGTAATATTTTCATAACATGACCGAGACCATGAAGACAGTCTGTTGATGAAAGTGAGTATGTCCTGTTGTTGATCATAATTAAACAGCCATAGCCTGTATTACCTATCTGAGGAATCAAACCTGTTGGTGGTCCCCTCATCACTCATGACTGTGTATATGC